>NC_056726.1:1974419574-1974457074 GCF_019279795.1 Protopterus annectens
ACAGGGTTTGATTCCATCAGTTAAGGCTGTGAGTTGTAGTTTCGATGATACAGGGTTTGATTCCATCAGTTAAGGCTGTGAGTTGTAGTTTCGATGATACAGGGTTTGATTCCATCAGTTAAGGCTGTGAGTTGTAGTTTCGATGATACAGGGTTTGATTCCATCAGTTAAGGCTGTGAGTTGTAGTTTCGATGATACAGGGTTTGATTCCATCAGTTAAGGCTGTGAGTTGTAGTTTCGATGATACAGGGTTTGATTCCATCAGTTAAGGCTGTGAGTTGTAGTCTCGATGATACAGGGTTTGATTCCATCAGTTAAGGCTGTGAGTTGTAGTTTCGATGATACAGGGTTTGATTCCATCAGTTAAGGCTGTGAGTTGTAGTTTCGATGATACAGGGTTTGATTCCATCAGTTAAGGCTGTGAGTTGTAGTTTCGATGATACAGGGTTTGATTCCATCAGTTAAGGCTGTGAGTTGTAGTTTCGATGATACAGGGTTTGATTCCATCAGTTAAGGCTGTGAGTTGTAGTTTCGATGATACAGGGTTTGATTCCATCAGTTAAGGCTGTGAGTTGTAGTTTCGATGATACAGGGTTTGATTCCATCAGTTAAGGCTGTGAGTTGTAGTTTCGATGATACAGGGTTTGATTCCATCAGTTAAGGCTGTGAGTTGTAGTTTCGATGATACAGGGTTTGATTCCATCAGTTAAGGCTGTGAGTTGTAGTTTCGATGATACAGGGTTTGATTCCATCAGTTAAGGCTGTGAGTTGTAGTTTCGATGATACAGGGTTTGATTCCATCAGTTAAGGCTGTGAGTTGTAGTTTGCATGATACAGGGTTTGATTCCATCAGTTAAGGCTGTGAGTTGTAGTTTCGATGATACAGGGTTTGATTCCATCAGTTAAGGCTGTGAGTTGTAGTTTCGATGATACAGGGTTTGATTCCATCAGTTAAGGCTGTGAGTTGTAGTTTCGATGATACAGGGTTTGATTCCATCAGTTAAGGCTGTGAGTTGTAGTTTCGATGATACAGGGTTTGATTCCATCAGTTAAGGCTGTGAGTTGTAGTTTCGATGATACAGGGTTTGATTCCATCAGTTAAGGCTGTGAGTTGTAGTTTCGATGATACAGGGTTTGATTCCATCAGTTAAGGCTGTGAGTTGTAGTTTCGATGATACAGGGTTTGATTCCATCAGTTAAGGCTGTGAGTTGTAGTTTCGATGATACAGGGTTTGATTCCATCAGTTAAGGCTGTGAGTTGTAGTTTCGATGATACAGGGTTTGATTCCATCAGTTAAGGCTGTGAGTTGTAGTTTCGATGATACAGGGTTTGATTCCATCAGTTAAGGCTGTGAGTTGTAGTTTCGATGATACAGGGTTTGATTCCATCAGTTAAGGCTGTGAGTTGTAGTTTCGATGATACAGGGTTTGATTCCATCAGTTAAGGCTGTGAGTTGTAGTTTCGATGATACAGGGTTTGATTCCATCAGTTAAGGCTGTGAGTTGTAGTTTCGATGATACAGGGTTTGATTCCATCAGTTAAGGCTGTGAGTTGTAGTTTCGATGATACAGGGTTTGATTCCATCAGTTAAGGCTGTGAGTTGTAGTTTCGATGATACAGGGTTTGATTCCATCAGTTAAGGCTGTGAGTTGTAGTTTCGATGATACAGGGTTTGATTCCATCAGTTAAGGCTGTGAGTTGTAGTTTCAATGATACAGGGTTTGATTCCATCAGTTAAGGCTGTGAGTTGTAGTTTCGATGATACAGGGTTTGATTCCATCAGTTAAGGCTGTGAGTTGTAGTTTCGATGATACAGGGTTTGATTCCATCAGTTAAGGCTGTGAGTTGTAGTTTCGATGATACAGGGTTTGATTCCATCAGTTAAGGCTGTGAGTTGTAGTTTCGATGATACAGGGTTTGATTCCATCAGTTAAGGCTGTGAGTTGTAGTTTCGATGATACAGGGTTTGATTCCATCAGTTAAGGCTGTGAGTTGTAGTTTCGATGATACAGGGTTTGATTCCATCAGTTAAGGCTGTGAGTTGTAGTTTCGATGATACAGGGTTTGATTCCATCAGTTAAGGCTGTGAGTTGTAGTTTCGATGATACAGGGTTTGATTCCATCAGTTAAGGCTGTGAGTTGTAGTTTCGATGATACAGGGTTTGATTCCATCAGTTAAGGCTGTGAGTTGTAGTTTCGATGATACAGGGTTTGATTCCATCAGTTAAGGCTGTGAGTTGTAGTTTCGATGATACAGGGTTTGATTCCATCAGTTAAGGCTGTGAGTTGTAGTTTTGATGATACAGGGTTTGATTCCATCAGTTAAGGCTGTGAGTTGTAGTTTCGATGATACAGGGTTTGATTCCATCAGTTAAGGCTGTGAGTTGTAGTTTCCATGATACAGGGTTTGATTCCATCAGTTAAGGCTGTGAGTTGTAGTTTCCATGATACAGGGTTTGATTCCATCAGTTAAGGCTGTGAGTTGTAGTTTCCATGATACAGGGTTTGATTCCATCAGTTAAGGCTGTGAGTTGTAGTTTCCATGATACAGGGTTTGATTCCATCAGTTAAGGCTGTGAGTTGTAGTTTCGATGATACGGGGTTTGATTCCATCAGTTAAGGCTGTGAGTTGTAGTTTCAATGATACGGGGTTTGATTCCATCAGTTAAGGCTGTGAGTTGTAGTTTCGATGATACAGGGTTTGATTCCATCAGTTAAGGCTGTGAGTTGTAGTTTCGATGATACAGGGTTTGATTCCATCAGTTAAGGCTGTGAGTTGTAGTTTCGATGATACAGGGTTTGATCCCATCAGTTAAGGCTGTGAGTTGTAGTTTCGATGATACAGGGTTTGATTCCATCAGTTAAGGCTGTGAGTTGTAGTTTCGATGATACAGGGTTTGATTCCATCAGTTAAGGCTGTGAGTTGTAGTTTCGATGATACAGGGTTTGATTCCATCAGTTAAGGCTGTGAGTTGTAGTTTCGATGATACAGGGTTTGATTCCATCAGTTAAGGCTGTGAGTTGTAGTTTCGATGATACAGGGTTTGATTCCATCAGTTAAGGCTGTGAGTTGTAGTTTCGATGATACAGGGTTTGATTCCATCAGTTAAGGCTGTGAGTTGTAGTTTCGATGATACAGGGTTTGATTCCATCAGTTAAGGCTGTGAGTTGTAGTTTCGATGATACAGGGTTTGATTCCATCAGTTAAGGCTGTGAGTTGTAGTTTCGATGATACAGGGTTTGATTCCATCAGTTAAGGCTGTGAGTTGTAGTTTCGATGAAACAGGGTTTGATTCCATCAGTTAAGGCTGTGAGTTGTAGTTTCGATGATACGGGGTTTGATTCCATCAGTTCTTTTTGGCCTACTGTGTAACTTTAAGCAAGTCACTTGACCAGACAGTGCTTAGGGGCAACTAGGAATTTGGGTTAGGCTCCAAAATGAACCCTGGACTGTAAGCCTAGTAACAACCTATGAACTTGTTCAGTCAGTAGCACTCATTTCCACCTTATTCAACTCCATATAAAACTTGCAATTCATATAGTCAGACTTGATACATAATCATCTCTAAACATAGAAGTGCTTTGCTTTTAAATCATGTTTTGCTATTACAGGTAGCATCTTATGATGGAAAATTGATCAAACAGGACACCTGAAACACTATATTTTAGTTTTTTTCCAACCGAATAAGATAATGTGGTGTGGCTATAACTGGGCATTTGTTACTGACTCTGATAGGTAAGATAGGTTCATAGGTTTATAGGTTCATACTAGACTATCTGCCCAAGGGCATTTATAAGCCTAGCCCATAGTTATGTGGCTTTCGCCACCCCTTTAGTTTGAATAAAACTATGCCTATTATTTTGCTGTGCCTCTGTCAAGCAGTGACACTGAAGTAATCCCTGGGGTATATCTGCGATCTCCCATCCATTGATCAAGATTCCTCTTGAACAAGGCCAGCGAGGTGCTCTGCCTCACATGTACCGGGATTTTGTTCCACAGCATAGGGAGTCTCTGGGTGATGAATTTGTCCCTCCAGCACGTTCTATTAATAACAGTGTCAAGGTTTAAGTCTCCCGCCCTTGTGGTTCTGAGGGATCTAGATTTTTTGAGGTGAAGCATATTCATCAAATCTGGGTTTGACATGGCCTTATATGTCAGGCACAGGTCACCTCTGAGCAAGCGGTATGAGACTGAATAGAGCTGGAGTTCTTTCAGTCGGGCAGCATAAGACATATTTTTGAGACCCTTTATCCTTTTGGTGAGGAACTTTTGGGGCCTTTCCAGCTGCTGCAGGTGTCGGGTCAGATACATTCTGAATGGGGCATTGTACTCAATCATGGGTCTAATGAGTGATGAGTACAGGGGGACGATGACCTCCCTTGATCTAGATGTGAATCCCTTCATGATCAGGTGGGCAATGTAGAAGGTTTTCCTAACTACTTTAGCAACATGAGTGTCAAACGAAAGGCTACTGTCAACCTGGGTCCCCAGATCCCTGATGACTTCTTCTGTGCTCAGTGGATTGCCACCTATATGGTAGCTAGGGGTAACCTTGTTTTTCCTGAAGGGTATGACTATGCATTTCTTGGCGTTTAACTTTAGGCCATGGCTCTGGCACCAGTTATCCTTTTCTGTGAGGCCCTTCTGAAGGATATCTGTGTCAGACGTGTTTTCGACTATGGCGCCCAGTTTGCAGTCATCTGCAAACTTTGTCAGCCATAACCCTCCTGTGTTTGCTTGTATTTCAGAAAAGTAGATGCCGAACAAGAGTGGACCCAGGACTGAGCCCTGTGGGACACCACTTGTGACAGGCTTTGAGTCTGACATGGCTCCAGCAACTCTGACCCTGTGGGTTCTGTCACTTAGCCAGTTTGCAACCCATCTTGTGATGTATGGGTTTACATTCAAGCTGATGAGTTTTTCGATGATACCTGAGTGGGGTATTGTGTCGAAGGCCTTTGCCAGGTCGAGGTAGGCTGTATGGACTGCCTTTCCCTCATCAATGGCCTTGGTGACTGGCTCGAAAAAGTCAACCAAGTTTAAAAGGCATGATCTGCCTTTGACAAAGCCAAACTGGGTTGGATCCAAAGTCTGCAAGTTCCCTATGTCTTTATTTATGAGTTCCATTATGATCCTCTCCATGGCTTTGCAGATAAGGCTTGTCAAGCTAATGGGATGGTAATTACCAGGGTCGGTGGAGGTACCGCCCTTGTGAAGTGGGACCACAGTCGCCGTGCGCCACTCCTTGGGTACGTATCCTGAGGTGAGACTAAGATTAAACAGCTGTCCTAACTGCGGGTTTAATTCCTCATTGAGTTCGTGGAGCACACAGCCGGGGACACCATCCGGTCCCATGGATGCTGTGTTTTTTGCCTTGGAGAGGGCAGTTCTCACCTGGGCGTTGGAGATGTTTGGGGGGCTACAATCCTCTGGTATAGATATCTCTCCTTTTGGGGGGGAGGGGGGGGAGAAGTTTGCACTGAACCTGTCAGCCAGTATGTTGACAATGTGTGTAGGTTCAGTAATCTTCACATCATTTTGAACTAATTCTGAGCATATCTGGGAGTTTCCTCCTAGGTTTCTAACATAGCTAAAGAAGGCCTTATGATTGTCTTTTGAGTCCTTGGCGATTTTTCTCTCAAAATTTGCCTTGGATGATTTTATGAGAGCTCTTAGTTTTTTACTTATAATGATCAAAGGTGTCTTACCTTTCAAGGATTTTGCTCTATCTTGTAGTAGCTTCCTCCTTTTGTTGTAGAGCTTGTTTATGGCTGGGGTCCACCAGACTGGACGCTTGCCTTTGGTACAAAGAGTCTTAGTTTTGTTTGGGATTGCCTGATCCATGCAGTCCTGTAGGTGCTGGTAGAAGGCATTTGTAAGTGATTCAGCGGTTTGAGTAATGTTTACCACTGGCTCAGGGGCCTTAAAGGAGACCACGCTAGTTTTTAGAAGTGTGAAGTCGGCTTTTGAGAAGTTTTTCACTGTGGTCTTTTTTATTTCAGGTGGAGGTGGGATGAGGACCTCCAGCGAGATTAGTTTATGATCTGATCTCACCAGTGAGGGGTATACTTCCGGTGTTGAACATTGTGATCCCATGTTTGTGATGATGAGATCAAGTATGTTTTCTTTTCTTGTGGGGATGGTGACTAGTTGTTCCATGGCATTTGAGTTTATGAACTCCAGGAACCTTTGGGCTAGAGTGTTTGGGCTTGAGTAGTGTTCCCAGTCTATATTAGGGTAGTTGAAATCACCTAGTATGATGGTGTTTGGAGATACACTTATCCCCTCCAATGTTTTCAGGAAGGCCATGTGAGGTTCCTGAGTTTGAGAAGGTGGCCTGTAACATGCTACAAATTGCAGAGCAGTCTTGCCTATGGTTAATTGCACCTGGATGGTCTCCGATGCATCGTGCATTGCCACCAACCTTGAGGTGTGGGTGTCCTTTATGAATATGGACACCCCCCCTCCTTTCTTGGTGTTGTCCGGATTTTGGGGCCGGAACGCATGATATGAGGTGAAACCTGATAGTGCTGGGGTGCTCTCAGGAGCCTTGAACCAGGTTTCTGTCACAGCACAGACATCGATGTTCTCCATACTGAGAAGGGCCTCGAGTGCCTGCATCTTGAGATTGAGACTTCTGGCATTGAGCAGCATTACCCTTAGTTTTTTTTCCTTTTTTGTGTTCTAGGGTGGTAGGTTTAGAATTTGAGCCTTGCCTAAAAAAGGCACTATGAGATACCTGTGAGATACTTAATCACCTTAGACAAACAAACTAAAGTAAGCATCTGAGTTTTATTATTTTTCACAAGCACTTAAGTGCTTATGTTAAGATCTTCAATTTCTGTTATTTTCATTTGGGGGACTTAGCTTCCTATAATGTTTTGCATACTCCAAATCAAATTATTGGCTGAACAAATCACATTTAGCTAATTTTTTTTTTTCATTTATTCAGACAGTAAGTCCTTTATAGGTTCATAGTTGTGTACTAGGCTAATGGCCCTGGAGCCTTTACAAGCCTAGGCCATAGGATTACCCTGGCCTCGTGCCACCCAACCTTAGTTCCTAGTGCCTCTGTCGAGTAGAGTCACTGGAGTGATCCCCGGGGTGGATTTTCTATTTCCCATCCACTCATCAAGATTTCTCTTGAAGAGGGCCAGTGAGGTGCTCTGCTTGACATATATGGGAAGCCTATTCCATAGCATGGGCAGTCTCTGGGTTATGAACCTGTCCCTCCAGCATGTTCTATTGATTGTGGTAATGAGGTTGAGGTTTCTGGAGTGTGTGGTGCGGAGGGATTTGGATTTCTTTAGATGTAGTATTTCTAACAGAGCTGGGTCAGACATGGTTTTGTAAGTCAAGCAGAGATCGCCTCTAAGTAGGTGATATGAGACAGAGGATAGTTGGAGTTTTTTGAGTCTGTCCAGATAGGACAAGTGTTTAAGGCCTAGGATCCTCTTTTTGAGGTACTTTTGCAGCCTCTCCAGTTGTTGCAGGTGTCTAGTAAGGTACATGCCAAATGGGGCATTGTAGTTGATGATTGGCCTAATGAGGGAAGAGTAGAGGGAGACAATGACCTCTTTCTTCCTGGATGCAAAACCCTTAGTAATGAGATGTGCCACATAGAAGGACTTTCTGACCACAGTGGCAATGTGGTGGTCAAAAGAGAGGATGCTGTCAACCTGTGTTCCCAGATCTCTTATAATGCCTTCTGTGTTCAGTGGACTACCATCATGTTGTAATTCAAGGGAACCAGGTTTTTCCCAAGAGGGGTGATGACCCATTTTTGGAATTGAGCTTAAGGCCATGGTTCTGACACCAGTCATTGGTCTCATTGAAGCCTTTCTGTAGGATGTCAACATCACTTGGGGAGTTAATAATAGCTCCCAACTTGCAATCATCAGTGAATTTTGTCAGCCGCAGTCCCTTCGTGTTGGCCTGGACTTCAGAGAAGTAGATACCAAGCAGGAGAGGACCTAGGATCAAATCCTGTGGGATTCCACTCATGAGTGGTTGACAGTGTGACTTGAAGTCAGCTACTTTCGCACTGTGGGTTCTATCTGTGAGCCAGTTTACAACCCACCTAATGATATTGGGGTTGATGCCTAGCTTACTGAGTTTTTCTATGATTCCTGAGTGGGGAATGGTATGAACCACCTTGCCTTCATCCACACTCTGGTGACTGACTCAAAGAAGTCAACTAAGTTGAACTGGCATGATCTACCCTTCACAAAACCAAACTGTGTAGGATCCAAAGTTTGGAGATTCCCTATATCCTTGTTTATTAGATCCATGATGATGCATTCCATAGCTTTGCATATTAGACTCGTCAGGCTACTAGGGCAATAGTTCCCCGGGTCTGTAGTCGCTCCTCCCTTGTGGAGAGGGATGACTGTAGCAATGCACCATTTGGTAGGGACAAAGTCTGAGGTGAGGCTGTGATTGAACAGAGCACACAGGTGAGGTGCCAGTTCACTCTGTAGTTCATGTAGAACACAGCCGGGGATATTGTCAGGTCCCATAGAAGCTGTATTCGTGGCCTTGGACAGTGCTGTTTTAACCTATACAGCAGTAATACTGGCTGCCTTGCAATCTACTGGTATTGTGATTGGTTCTTTGGGGGGGAGGGGTAAAGTTGGCACTGAATCTGTCAGCCAGTATATTGGCAATATCTGTTGGCTCGGTATAAGAGGTACCATTGTGCAGTAGCTCAGAGCAAATCTGGGTATTGCCGTGGAAATTTTTTACGTAACTATAGAAGGGCTTGTTGTCTTTACTATCTGCTGCAATTCTGTTTGCAAAGCTAGCTTTAGAGGATTTGATGAGGGAACTCAACCTTTTGTTGAGGCTGATAAGGAAGTATTTTCCAGTCTTGGGACTTCACCTTATTCCATATCAGTTTTCTCCTTCTGTTGTAGAGTTTGTTTATGGCAGGGGACCACCAGGTTGGCTTTTTTTTTTTTTTTTTTGAGGAAAGTGTCTTGGTTCTATTGGGTATGGCAAGATCCATGCATTTGTGTACATGTTTGTACAGGGCATTGGTGTATGATTCGGCAGTCATGCAACTATTCTTCATTTACATGGGTGAAGTTAGCCACCTCTGTTTTTAGAAGCCCAAAGTTAACTTTGGAGAAGTTTTTCATGGTAGTTACCTTTGAGGGGGTGGGGGTGGGAGAGATGTAGATTTCCAAGGTGATTAGTTTGTGGTCATATCTAACCAGGGAGGAGTTGACTATTGGTGTAGAGCAATGGTTACCCATGTTAGTAATGGCCAGGTCAGGGATGCTGCTACCTCTAGTTGGGGTAGGAACGAGCTGGTCCAAGGCATTGGAATTAATGAATTCCAGAAAGCGTTGGGCAAGTGTATTGGTACATGAGTAGTTTTCCCAGTTAATGGAGGGGTAGTTGAAGTTGCTCAGTATAAGAGTGTTAGGCTGGACCCTAATATTCTCCAGGGTGCTTAGGAACATGGAGTGTGAGTCTTGGGACATGGTTGGGGACCTATTCCAGGGTATGTCCTGAATTGCTGTTTTATCCAATGTTAACTGCACCTGAAAGGAGTGGAATGAGTTATAGCCTGGTATTGCAGGGGTGCTTTCTGCTGCCTTGAACCACATCTCTGTTACAGCACAAATGTCTATGTTCTCCATTTTAAGGAGTGCTTCCAGCGAGTGCATTTTGACATTTAGACTTCTAGCGTTGAGCAGCATGACCCTCAGATTGCATTTGTTTGTAGCTGTAATGGTGGTAACTTGGTCTTTGGAACACCATCTAAAAAAGGCACTATAGGGGTGATAAGAGCCTTGGCCAGTATCCGGAAGCCCAGGGGTGACAGATGCAGGCCATCTCTGGCAAAGCATTGAGGTCTGCCAGTCATGATATCACAGGCAGGCAGATACTGGATCCCCTTAGAATGACACCAGAAACTTAGCCAATTGTTGAAATCAATCATTTTCTGCTTGTACTGTGGTATAATTCTGGGTGATGGTAGGATGCTGCTCAGGGCTAGGGTCATACCTGCCTGGGCTACATAATCCAAGAGCTCCTCCATGTTTCTTTTCATGTAGTCCAGGGAGGAATGTCTTAGGTCATTCACACCCACATGTACAATGACAGAGTCATATTTGTACCTGTTGTTGACGGACCTGAGTGCATGTGTTATGTGGTGGATCCTGGCACCTGACAGGCAGCTGACTGTTACTTTCTCCTTATTCAACCTAGTGAGTGGGACATCAGTGTGCCTCACCATTGAGTTACCTATGACTAGTGTGTTTGGCATGCTGTTTTGCCTTAGGGGCTTTGGTTAAGTGGCACACTGTTTAGGAGAGTTATGTGTCTCGTGATCAGTGTTGTGTTGTGGTGGTCGAAGGCATTTCTGCCTTGGAGGTCTCTTCTGTTTGGATAGGTTTTTATTGAGAGCCTCAGCAAAGATGGGTGTGTGGTTTGTGTTTTTATGTGAAGACAGTGCTAGTGTGTGTTCTGGAGGGCTATGTGTTCCATGTGGTGTGGTGCAAGTGTTGACCTTATCCTCTTGACCAGCTATTCCAGTATTGGCTGTAGAGTGAGTGGCTTCCAATTTGGATATATAAGTGTATCTCTCACAAGTCTGAGTGTTGGGAGGTAAGAGGAGAGGGTTGTCAGTGTACATGAGGCAGTTGCTACATTGCCTTAGGATGCCCAAGTTCAGCAGGGTAACAGGAGAAAGCACAGGGAACTGACGTTTAGACATGCCTTGAGGGGTGGGCATTAATAATAAGTACTGGAGTCTAGTAGAGTGCTAGACTAATAAACTAGTAAAAGTGCAGGAGAGGAGAGAACTAGCAGATCTAAGCGAAAAATTGAAGAGCAGACTTTGGCACTGCTCAGAAGCTTACAAACAGTCCTGGATACAGCAAATCTGCATCTGAACTAGACTAGTTACACTAGACTAGTTACAGGAAAGGTGGGAAAGGTGCGAATGCGGGCTTTTAAACCAGAAAGTTGAAAGAGATGGAAAAAATGCCCAAATGGCCAATAAACTACAATGTCTGGGCCAGAAACCACTCCTCTTGTGGTGAATAGGTTACCTAGTGCTTACCACTCCCACTGACAAACTAGAAGGCTTCGCTCCAACACAGAAAGGCTTGGGGAGCTCAGAAGCTTACAAACAGTCCTGGATACAGCAAATCGGAATCTGTACTAGACTAGTTATAAGAAAGGTGGGAAACAAGCACAGATGTGGGCTTTTAAACCAGAAAGTTGAAATAGATGGAAAAAACTGCCCAAACGGCTGATAAGCTACAATTTCTTGGCCAGAAACCACACCTCCTTTGGTAGATAGGCTACCTAGTACTTACAACTCCCACTGATAAGCTAGAAAGCTTCCTTCCAACACAGAAATGCTTGGGGTGTTCAGGAGCTTACAAACAGTCCTGGATACGGCAAATCTGCATCTGGACTAGACTAGTTATAGGTAAGGCAGGACACAAGCGCAACTGCGGGCTTTTAAACCAGAAAGTTGAAAGAGATGGAAAAACTGACCAAACGGCCAATAAACTACAATTTCTGGGCCAGAAATCACTCCTCTTGTGGTAGATAGGCTACCTAGTGCTTACCACTCCCACTGATAAACTAGAAGGCTTCCCTCCAACACATAAAGGCTTTGAGGGCTCAGAAGCTTACCAACAGTTCTGGATACAGCAGGCAACTAGTGGCAGGAAAGCAGGAAACAAGTGCAAACATAGGCTTTTAAATCAGAAAGTTGAAAGAGATGGAAAAACTGCCCAAACAGCCAATAAACTGCAATTTCTGGGCTAAAAAACACTCATCTTGTGGTTGATAGGCTACCTAGTGCTTACCACTCCCGCTGATAAGCTAGAAGGCTTCCCTCTAACACAGAAAGGCTTGAGGGGCTCAGAAGCTTACCAACAGTCCTAGATACAGCAAATCTGTATCTGAACTAGACAAGTTACAGGAAAGGCAGGAAACAAGCTTAGATTTTTTTTTTCAAGAAAGCAGCTAAAACAGCACTAAAACAATTCAAGTGCAGTGCAAGCTAGCACACTTGAGTTTGTAGCAGTATTAAAGCAAACACAGTTTAAATAAATGGAATTTATTCAAAATGTATTCTGAACTAAATTCAATTGTTGCTTTATTCAACTGTGAACAGTTAAAAAGTGCCAAAAAATATACTTATCAGCTGAGAAGAACACTCAGTTAGAATACAAGGAGATTTTTTTGTTTTTAGTAAAATGCAAAGGGAGGAAGGAGGAGCAGAAGACAATTCAAGGTTAAGAACCTAAGTGGGTTGGCCTTCTCAAATGTTCTCTCTGTATCAGGTGGAATGAACACTAGACTGGGAGGAGTGTCCCAGATCACATTTACAGTAGGGGTGGGCAACTGCAAAGCCACCAACTATAACAACATCACAGGAATAGGGTGGGTGAGAGGGAGGGAGAAAACCAGTTTCAGAACAGATCAAAAAACAGCAAACAATGTCAGCAAATATATAAAATAATTCAGTTAGGCAAAAATTAAGACAATGCAAAACTCTGAAAAGTTAAAGTACCAAGAAATATACTTATCAGCGATATATTTCCAGATTGTTTGAGAAGCACTCTTCAGTCAGAACACAAGGGGATTCTAACAGTGTATGCAGGAATTTACAAATAGGGACTATTTTTAAATCAGCAAGCCTTAAAACAATCAGATAACACAAAAGCTGTTAGACCAGTTTTATAAACGTTAACACCACCACAGGAATGGGAGGGGGACCAGTTTCAGAACAGATCAGAAAAAAACAAACAGTGTCAGCAAATATATAAAATAATTCAGTCATGCAAAAATTAAGACAATGTAGAACTCTGAAAAGTTAAAGTGCCAAGAAATATGCTTATCAGTGATATATTTCCAGATTGTTTGAGAAGCACACTTCAGTCAGAACACAAGGAGATTCTAACAGTTTATGCAGGAATTTAGAAATAGGGACTATTTTAAATCAGCAAGCCTTGAAACAATCAGATAACACAAGAGCTGTTAGATCAGTTTTATAAACTTTAACACCACCACAGGAATAGGGAACCAGTTTCAGAACAGATCAGAAAACAGCAAACAATGTCAATAAATATATAAAATAATTCAGTCAGGCAAAATTAAGACAATACAGAGCTATGAAAAGTTAAAGTGCCAAGAAATATACTTATCAGCGATATATTTCCAGAATGTTTGAGAAGCACTCTTTAGTCAGAACACAATGAGCTTCTAACAATGTTGTTGGAGCATATCCCACCACTTAATGGATGTTAAGCAGAAGAATGAATCATGAACAGGCAACAACCCATCGATGGATGTGCTCAGTAACTCATATTAACATAAGAAGCAAATCAGTAGACTGGAGACCAAGCCACAAGGTTTAAAGGCTTAAAACCAAGGAATTTATTCCACCACGATAAAAACGTACAAAGGACCACATCCACCAACAGGAAAACAAACATAAACGCTGTTTCTCCAAATGCGTTTTCATTTTATCCACAGAAACTTCATCAGATGCCATCTGTCAGAGAATTCATCAATCATTTATACACCTATTAATTAACCAATTAACATATTTTCCCTCCAATTTCATTTTTTAAAAACCTAAAAAGTTTTGTTTATTATTAAATCATTTCATCCAACCTTTTGTTACTAAAAAAATTTTTTGTTAATTTTGTAACCTCCGTTTTAAAAATAAAACCAACACAATAACCGATTTAATTCATTAAAATCATACATTATTCTGTTATATAAAGCTAATCTAGTAAACCATTTCTTGTGCAAATATGCCCTCTAGTGGTCATTTATGATAATGAATGTATTAAAAATGTTAAAAATACCGATGCCTTATATTAAAACCTGGGTTACTCAACAACATGAATAATTAAATAAATAAATAAATACATACATACCAATTATAAGTATAGCTTGAATGTGCCTAACCCTACAAATAGTTAAAAACTAAATATTAAAATCTTATGTGTAATTTTTACTACTTTTATACTAATTTTATACTAATTATAAGCTATACTTATAATTGGTATGTATTTAATTATTCATGTTGTTGAGTAACCCAGGTTTTAATATAAGGCATCAGTATTTTTAACATTTTTAATACATTCATTATCATAAATGACCACTAGAGGGCATATTTGCACAAGAAATGGTTTACTAGATTAGCTTTATATAACAGAATAATGTATGATTTTAATGAATTAAATCGGTTATTGTGTTGGTTTTATTTTTAAAACGGAGGTTACAAAATTAACAAAAAATTTTTTTAGTAACAAAAGGTTGGATGAAATGATTTAATAATAAACAAAACTTTTTAGGTTTTTAAAAAATGAAATTGGAGGGAAAATATGTTAATTGGTTAATTAATAGGTGTATAAATGATTGATGAATTCTCTGACAGATGGCATCTGATGAAGTTTCTGTGGATAAAACGAAAACGCATTTGGAGAAACAGCGTTTATGTTTGTTTTCCTGTTGGTGGATGTGGTCCTTTGTACGTTTTTATCGTGGTGGAATAAATTCCTTGGTTTTAAGCCTTTAAACCTTGTGGCTTGGTCTCCAGTCTACTGATTTGCTTCTTGGTTTTTTTCACCTCGTTTTCATATTAACATAACACACACACACCTCTACAGGTGATTTTAAGGATTGCCAAATCAGCTACAACTTCTCTTTGGGATATGGGAAGAAGCTAGTGATCCCAACAAAAATTTCTCTAGACACAGGAAGAAAACTCATCACAGGAGGCACCACAGTTGAGAATCTAACAGAAGAACTAAGCTCCATATGGCAGCCACTCTTACTAGCTGTGCCACTCCGTATATTTTCTTGATCACATGCTGTAAATCCCCCAGCATAGCTCATTGTTCAACAGAATTGCACAACAGGAAACTGCTGAAACTGGCATGGTTTGATTCAGAGAATTACTGTCCTCAGAAATGCTGTACTGTAAACCTCCATTTTATGCACACTACCCATACTGTATATCTCCATGTTATGCACACTGCCCATACTGCATATCTCCAAGTTATGTATACTGCCCATACTGCATCACTCCAACTTTTGCACACTGCCCATACTACATAGTTCCAACTTATGAACACTACCCATATTGTGTAATTCCAACTTATGCACACTGCCCATACTGCATACTTCCAGCTTATGCACACTGTCCATACTCCATAATTCCAACTTATGCACACTGCCCATACTGCATATTTCCAGCTTATGCACACTTTCCATACTCCATAGTTCCAACTTATGCACACTACCCATACTGCATAGTTTCAATTTATGCACACTGCCCATAATGCACAGTTCCAAATTATGTACACTGCCCATACTGTCTAGTTTCAACTTATGCACACTGTCCATACTGCATAGTTCCAGCTTATGCACACTGCCCATACTACATCGTTCCAGCTTATGCACACTGCCAATACTACATAACTCCAAATTAAGTACTCTACTTGCTGCATACTCATTAGTAAAGAGTTATATAAATTAGTTTTTCTGGTACTGCAATATGTGATGCAAGAACTGGTGGCTTCCACATTTCATTTGCATGTATGTATGCATCTGATCTTACAACCTATATAAGTTCAGATAGGGGTTTGAGGTAATCTGAGTAGACAGGACACAGAAAATGTGACACGTCAGATGTCATTTACACCATCTTTTCTGCTTTGCAACAATGGTAATATTTCTGGACGAGGAACCAAAGGTAGCTCAAGCTGGCAAACCAGGCCAGGAACACAAGTAGGTAAAAACAAGACAAAATTATATCTTAGGACCACAACAGTAACAATGCATTTAATAAACCTGTTACTGTATTGCTGTGGTCCTGAGCTGAATTTTTCTCTAATATTTCTGGACTAGCAAAGCCTTACACTGTTTTATACACAGCGGTCCTCTACTACTCAATAAGTATTGGCTAGGCATGTAGCCAACAAGCCTATCAAAGAGCAGCCCAGTTTTTCAGTTGCCTCATAACACTTCTGGTTAAGTGATTTGCACGGGTCTGTATCATGAGATTGAATACTAAAAATGTCGACTTACCTTTCATCGACACAGAAATGTTGAAGCCGCACTTCACTGAACGGCCAAATCATCTATCTCTGTCCAAGGGAAAGAAATCGGTTGGCCATTTTGTTATGTCTGAACTTTCCCTGACTGTAGTGCGATCTCGGAGTTAGAATATTTAGTTAGGAGGGGTGTGGGGGCCACATCCCCCCCACATTGGGGGGTGTAGGGGGGTGAAGCCCCTCACTTAAAAGTGTTTATTTTTATGTGGTGTTCATTGTTGGCCTACCGATTTATTTCCCTTGGAAAGAAATCGGTAATTTGGCCGATCGCTGAAGTGCGTTTTTGACATTTCCATGTCAATGAAAGGTAAGTCGAGATTTTCATTATTCGATCTCATGATATAGACCCAATTTGCAGTGAGTCATACAGTGGCCAACTGGAGACTGAGGGAGTCAATCCCTGGACTACTAGACTACAGGAAGCAGCCTATTAGCAGCTGATATCCTAAGTCCTGTACTCTAACTGCTAGATATATTAAAATTAAATGCAAATACAAATCTTCACAAATTGTTCCTTTGTACCATGTTACATGTAATGCAAATGGATGAATCACTGTAACACTGAAAATAATATGCTTAACACTCTGGGAAACTGCCAGAATGGAGAAGAAGTGGAATTGTGCTCACTGTTGAAGTACTTCTGATGGGGACATTCCAACTTGTGGAAAATGGGCAATGTTATAATAGTACTACCAAGGACATGAGACTATGGGACAGGGGAGTGACCAAGTGTTTTTATTATTTGAGCATTTAGGAGCATAACAACATGGGAATTTTTCGTTATTTTGACAATTAGGATATGTGTGAAGGTAAGAAGTGATATTTTATTAATTCTGCGGTGACTGGCAGGCTTTCTGCTTGCCATCTGGGTAAAAATGTATTGCTGAATACCAAGCAACTTTATTCTTGTTGGATCTCAGCAAATTCAAAACAGGGCTCTTCATAAATCCCAGCCTGTATATGCCCTAACAAAACCATAATTAGTATTTTCTATATAGCTAGTATTAATATGACCATCTAAGTAAGTATTTGAAACCAATACAACTCACCATATAGCAGCTCTCACCTTATCCTGTCATGTTATGTGTTCATCATTGGATCACTGTTGCAGTAATGGTAACAGTCGGGATGGATCCTGCCATGGATATTGTATGTACACCAGTTAACCAACGTTTAGATGCCACTTTGTTCTTGTGTCATACTTTTGACCTTAAAGCTATGCATGATACAACATGCAGGTACTTAAGGAATGTACAGGTATGCAAATCCTCAGAACATTCTTGCTGTCAGTCTGTAAGGGCGACTCATATAAAAGGAGCAGCAACCTTTGCTAAAGATGGCTAATTACCACATTGGAGACCCTTCCTCTTTTCTTTGTTTTTTTCTGTTAAAAATGATACTTTCATGTCTAAGAAAGGAAGTATGATTGTGATTGACAAATTTCTTGTAAAGATAGGCATATGAAGTGTCTTTCTTGTCTTGGACCTGACCTTAATATTAAAGAGTATTCCATTTGTTATGCCTTTGTGCCTAAGACCCTAAGAAGCTGTTTGTTGTCTCTTAATCTTTATTTAGAAAACAAACATTAACAGGCTCTTGAACAAGCTAGGATGCAGTTTGAATCCCTTTCCCTGGACATTCCTCCACAACTGAGACAAAAGTTAAAAAAACAGAAAGATGTTAATTTACCTACTTCTTTCGTCGGGGTGGAGTTAGACATCTTCATTGAGACTAATAACAAGCCCCGCAGACTACCTGATGAGACCCCTTTGAAGGCTTATAAGAGATAGGCAACTAGCATATCGTTTCCAACCAATCAAAAGTCCAAAAAAGCCACAAAGGGACACCCTAGGCTGGTCATTTCAGAGGGACATGGGGATATTCTTCCGATTTTAGTTAATGAGGACAGTCCACTTACCCTCATGGAGGTACTTTTGGGGCCTGTTCCTCCTGATATTATTCCTTGGAATACTCCAAAGAAAAGAAACAAAAAGAAAAAACAGGCACACCTCCACTCCTGTTACCTTTCCTCCTAGGGATCCCCAACATGGCTGGTCTGACTTTTCACAGAGACTTTTTAAAGCCCTTATGTCTTTGAAAGCTCTGTAATTTCTGTCTTCCACTTTCTGCACTCACACAAGGGGAGTGATACTATTTCTAAAAAAGATTCTTATTCAGAATCTGATTCATGCTTCTAGATTACTGTTTCCAAATGCATTCTCCCTTAGGTTTAGAATCAGAAGCTGATAATGCCTTGTCTTCTGACTCACCACTAAAAGAGCGCTCTTTCAGTGACACCATCCATAGGATGAGACAACACATTAAAGTGGGGGGTGGTAAACGAGTTTCAGAATCTCAGAAGTCATACTGTAATTTACTTCATGTGGAAATCCCAAAGCCTTCTGTGGTGCCTCCTAATTTGGTTGTTTGGAAGATACTTTTCTGTCTGCTTCTTTGGCACCAAAATTTCAGCTTCCTGTGACTAAAAAGACAGACAGATACTATATGGGAACCCTTCTTCTGATCCTGCTGTTACTTCTTTTGAATCAAAGCATCTAAACTTCTCCCTTCTCTCTTCCTACAATACATTACCAAATGATAAGGACAGCATGGCACTATAAGTATGGTAAAAAATCTGTACACTTTTACTACATTGGCTTTCCACACTGTTGATTTCCAGCTCTGCATGATTATATACTTGCTATGTTGTTTTGACAATGTACTTGCTATGTTGTTTTGACAATGTCTTAATCCATTCCTTTCCTAAATGACACTGACACTAAATGTTCTCTGCTGCTCAGTTAGCATATCATTCCAGTAAGAGTATATAGTATGCTGTCATTGCCTCATCCAGAGTACCACGACTGGTTCAGTATTGAGAAGTTTTTTTTTGGCTTTGACTACAGTGTTTACCAGAGAATTTTAAGGCTAAACTCTTTGTTCCTTTAGTAGATAAAGTCAATGTGTGTGGGTCTTCTTCTTTTGAAATTTTCAAGAATTTGCTGGAAATGGGAAAACTATACAAGGTTTCAAAAAACGTTTTCACTCCTCTATTCCAAAGTTTATCTTTCTAAACCTGGTCCCTTCTTTCACAAAAGCCAAAAGTCTATTCAGTAGAAGGCAAAAAATCTTTCAAGAAAAAAAATGTCAAGATATACCTTAGGCTAATTTCAAAGGGTCTAAAGGAACATTCCCCGACAAAGGTTTCTTTTTCCCCTTTACCCACATCAACCTTCCCTCTTCCATTCTCTCCAGCAAACATTCCCTTTCCCTTTAGAGAATAATAACAACTGAATCTTGGGTCTTGGACATCATCAAAAGTGGGTAGAGACCTCAAGGCAATTTTCCCCCAGTTCCTTCTCAAACTCTTCAGATCACTTCAGACCAGTAACATCTGTCATTCCCAGTCAAGAAGTAATAGAATCTGTCCCTCAGGATCCATGAGGTAGAGGATTCTACTCCAGGCTTTCCTTGTACAAAGGAAAGAAGGAACTTGGATACCAATTTTGGGCTTATTCATTCTGAATGTATTTTTAAAGGTTGCAGACTTCAAGCTGCTAACACTCCAAAGTCTTTTCCTTCTTATATGTCCTACACATCTGAGCTTACTATGACCGTATAGGATGATTACCTTCATATCTTATTTATCCAGACTGGAGAATGTATTTGAGATTCTTTATTTTGGTATATCAGTATCAATATACTGCTTTTCCTTTTCAGCTTTCCACTGCACCAGGAGTGTTCACAAAGTGTATAGGCACAATCATAGCATTCTGTAGACTCTGTTAGCCACATCTATCCATATTTGGATGATGTCTTAATTCAGGCCACTTCCCTTCAATATATTGTTTAGAATTTGCAGTTCACTATCCACCTTCTTTATAACCTGGGATTCTCACTAAACTTCAACAAATCCAATCTAAATCCCATTTAGTCTCTGTTTTTTCTTAGATGTCTTCTGAATACATCCAGCATGGTGGCCTTTCTTCCTCTGGAAAAGATCCAGGTCTTGACAGACTTCTTTCTATCCCTCACAAATCTAACCATGATCTCTGCAAGGATTCTGAGATCCCCATGGTACACGGCAGCCACAATCCAAATGATTACTTTTGCCAAACTTCACATGGGAAAAATTCAGTGGTACCAAAAACTTATTTGGACGCAACACTGTCATACTCTTTCCTTCCCAATTCCCCTCACACATTTTGTGAAGCAAGAACTGCTTTGGTGGCTCAACCAAGTAAAAGTCAATGTAGGAATTCCCTTTATTATTCCCCCTTCTCTTCAGAAGGTCTCAACAGACACCTCGGACCTTGTCTGGGGAGTTGGGGGGGGGGGGGTATTTTAAGATTTTCAAAGTGCAGGGACTGTAATCCAAACATGACAGGAAGAAGCATGTAAATGTCACAGAAATGAAAGCCTTGATCTTTGCCCTACAGCTATTTCATCTCTTTTGGACTTCAGACACTTTTCAAATCTTAACAGATATCAGCACTGTCATGTGGTACATCAAAAAGCGGGGAGTCTTACCACATGCATAGAATGGAAATGATAGTTTCGAACCTTGCTATTCACCACAGGTTTTTCTTACAGAGTACATTCCTTCAGAACTCAATTCATTGGCTAGCTACCTATACAGATTCAAGGCAGATCCTCACAAATAGATGTTGAACAGAGAGGTCTTCCTACAAATTGCCCCATCAATAGCATACTACTCATATAGAGCTCATTCCCTCCATGTTAAACAGTCAGTTCAGTCTATTTTCCCCAGAGATATTTACAGAAAAGCCTGGAGAATTGATGTATTCTCTTTTCCATGGAAGGCAAAATTCCTGTATGTTTTCCCTCCTCTCCTCTTATCTCAAAGTTTCTTCTGATGATTCAGAAAGACGATCCTTTTTTTGTGACTCTTTTTTGTTGAGGACATCAGTGGTTCTCCCTTTGTTTCCATCTAGTCAAGCACAATCATCACACATTATTCCACAGGATGAACTTGCATGCACAACAGAAGGGATGTCTCATTCATCCAAACCTAAAGAAACTGAACTTCACACTCTAGATGACAGGCTTCTAATTCTTACAGGCACCTTTACTCTGGGGATGTCCTTCAGATTATAAAGGAAGCTAAGAAACCTGCAAGAAGAAAATCTTATATTCTGAAGTGGAAGAGTTGTTATATGTGGTGCCACAACAGAGGGCTGGATCCTTAACAAGCAGGGATACCGCTCATCCTCAAACATTTGTGTGAGCTGGCCACTCATTCTCAAATATTTGTGTGAGATGACCACTCATGCTCAAACATTTGTGTGAGCTGTTCAACTCAGGTTTAGCATGTACCACCATCAAGGTGCATTTGCCAGCAATTTCAGCCTGTCTACCATTTGATCCACATCTTCATGAATGATATTTGGAGATCAGATTATTCTTAAAAGCCATCTTATATATCAGGCTACTCAGAAAACCCATTCCCCCTTCTTGGACCTGAACTATGTCCTTGAAAAATGAACATTTATATGACATAACTAAAGAAAATATTAATAATGCATTATACAAGCATTTCAAGTCTTCTTTTTTAAATAAGTTTAAATTTAAGTTTAGATTTATTGACAAGGTATACGTCAACTCTAGAGATGGAAAATGGGAGAGTGTGTTAGAATATAAAGAGTAGGTATGGCAGCCTCTTTTAAATGCCACAGTGTGGCCAGGATTAAATGAACAAGTTTCCATCAGTAGTGCATTTAAATTGAGGTCAGCAAATTATGACCTATGTTATTTTTATGAGATGTGAGTTTTCTAGTGAGATTTATAGAACTTCATACTTACTTTAGCATAGTGTTTCCATATTATATGATGTGATAATTGATTGTGAAGTTTGACTGGTTGCAGAGGATTTGTAAGAGTCGCTCTGTTTGTTTCACTCATCCTCTGAAGAAGTCCATTGTAAGTACAAAACCACATAGCACGAGAGTTTGGTCATTAAAATAGTTTAGTTATTTAACTCTTCATTTGCTCTGTTGTCCTCTCTTAGCTACAGTCTGTTTTTTGTTGAAGAAATCTGCATAAAAGCTTTGATAATCTGATTTGCTCCTCTGATTGTTCTCCTAGGGTGAACTCCTCTGTGGCTCATCCCGCTCTGTTCGCCCTGCGGGCTCACTCCGCTCCCCTACCCTGCCCCCAAATTCCACCCACCCCCAGTAGTCCTAAACTTATACACTAACTGCCACACCCCTATACTTTAAGACCAACCTCTAACTCCTCCCCTTAAAGTGCTATCACCTCTATTATATTCTCATTCTAACCCATATCTCCTCCCGCTTAAAGAACCATCACTCATCTGCCTTTATCCATTATCCTACCACTCTATCCACAAATATCCCAACATTCAACCACCTAAACCTAAACAAATGGCCCAAGGACCCTATAAAACCTTACATTTATTACTACTCCTAAGTATACTTATCATTCCCTATCTACTTACTCTCTACAAACACCATACATTCCTAGGACTGCATACCCACAACACACACACCTCTATCTTTACTCCCAGCTCCACTCAGAGTCTTAGCAACCTCCCCAGCTCAGCCAAGTACTCAGCAGCCATATTTCATAGACTCCATCACATCTCTCAATGTAACCCATTAGCTAGAAAAACCAAGAACCTAATTTTTAAACTTTTACAACTCATCCTAAAAGTTCAGGTCCACTTCCTGTTAGATGGTGATATACATCCAAACTCAGGTCCTACTACTATCACAGCTACACAGCCTGATGCACCAACATTTTCAATCTCACAAACACTTACCAAGCCTCCCAACTCTCTCCTGATAGCTCATCTTAACATTCATAGCATCAATAATAAAATAGCTCATCTGCACGCCCTTATTGATGGTTATTCCTTTGACATCCTCTGTCTGTCTGTCTGAAGCATGGCTTAATCCATCAATACAAGACAGTGCAGTTCTACCCCCGGCTATAATATCATAAGACGTGACCGTAACACTAAAAAAGGAGGAGGCGTAGCCATACTTTATAAGAATGTATTACAAGTTACCTTGTTAGACCCCAAACCTCCACTTTGCAACAATGCAGACATTCTTCTAACTAAGATTCAGCTTAACAAAAGCAAAGCCATATATCTATCATGTGTCTATCTTCCCCCAGGCAATAACATCAACACATTAGAGGCTATCCTCAGCTGGCTCTCAAGCAACTACCCCCCCCCCCAAGAAACCATTATACTTGTAGATTTTAACATTAACTGGAACTCCTGTATATCTGAGCAGCCTTCTACTCATATCAACTTATATGGTTTTACTGCAAACTATACCATCCCCTACCCGTACCAATAAAACTAACAACAAAACTAGTACCCTTGACTGGATACTAACTAATACTCCCCAACTAAACTATAAAACAGGCACCCTCCCTGAGGACATAAGTGACCACTTGCTTACCTATTTAATCAGAATAAAAACTGACATCCCAAACTCAACCATCTGTAGAACTATTCGCACTACCAAATAATTTTAACCCTGCTCACTTTCAAGCTGAACTAGGCACCTGTGACTGGTCACCCCTGAAATACCTCCAAATAGATAATGCTGTGAAATACTTTAACTCTAAATTTCTATCCATTTTAGACAGCCATGCCCCATTACGCAAAGTTAGAATTAGAACCAAACCAGCACCATGGCTCACCAAACTACCAAACAAAAAATCTTCCAAAGAAATAAACTATGGGCCAAATGGCACTCAACAAAAAGCCCCTCAGACTACCTACAATTCAGACAGCTAAGAAATGAAACAAAAAAAGCCATATTAGCTGATAAAAGAAACTACTACTACCAGCTACAACAAACCAACCAAAATAATCCCCAAAAATTCTGGCGAGGTATCAATAACCTCCTACACCCTGGACACTCAAGTACTCCCTCTCCCTCTGACTCTTATTACAAAAATCCCATCCAAATAGCTGACTCATTTAATACTTTTTTCACTGAAACTATACAATCCCTAGCCAACCAGCTATCCCCTAGCACCCCATGTTCTGCCACAACCTCTACCAATAATCCTCCCCAATTTCATTTTCAGCCAGTGCCCACTTCACTCATCTGTAACCTCATACAGAAACTTAAACCCACTACACTCTCTGCTGATCAATTACCTGCAGAATACCTGCAAAAAGCTGCTAAAGTCATAGCCTACCCCATATCCATCCTCATTAACAGAACTATTTCTGAAGGACCTATTCCCCTAATCTGGAAAGTCTCTCACATTATTCCCCTGCATAAGGGTGGTATCTCCAAGGAGTTGTCCAATTACAGGAACATAGCTATTCTATCTCCTTTGGCAAAAATAATGGAAACATGTATACACCTACAACTGTTAACCTACCTACATGATCACAATTTATTAGCACCCTGTCAACATGGCTTTAGACCATTTCATAGCACCACCTCTGCTCTCTTATCCTTCACTAACCATATTAACAGTAATCGTAATAATGATACTCTATCCTCGGCACTTTTTATTGACCTGTCTAAAGTATTTGACATGGTTAACCACCACCTGCTTATAGACACACTCAAAAACCTGTCATTGGACACCCATAATATATAGTGGTTCCAATCATACCTACATAATAGGCAACAGGCTGTACTATGGGAAAATACTTTATCTTCCCACCTCCCAGTTGCTCTAGGGGTCCCGCAAGGATCTATATTAGGCCCATTACTCTTCTCCGTCTTTACAAATGACCTTCATTCTGTAATTCCACAAGCTGACTGTATACAATATGCTGACGACTCCACACACATATGCTCTGCTACTTCTCAATCAAAACTTCAGTCACTAACCCAAAAGACCTTTAGTACAGTTGAAAACTGGCTCCTACAAAGACATCTTATCCTTAACCCCAAAAACACTAAAATGCTACTATTTACCCCCACCCGCAGAACCTCCCCACTTAACTTTACTATTACTTCAAATAACGGAACTATAATATCTCCTGAACCAACCACCAAACTACTCGGAGTACTAATAGATAATAACTTGTCTTTTGAACCTCAAATTAATAACACCATAAAAACAGTAAATAAGAAACTAGGTTCCCTCTATAGAATCAAACCCTTTCTAACACCTCCAGCCAGGGTTGCTATTGCTCACACCCACCTCATCTCTACCCTGCTCTATGCCTCCCCTAGCTATACCAAAATATGTAGAAGTAATCTTTGTAAACTTTCGTCCTCCTACAATAATATTGCAAGATTTGCAGCTGGGTCCTCCTATAGAACTCATCACTGTATCAATCTGAATCAGCTAGGATGGTTAGAGCTGCCAAATCTAATAATTTTTAATCAACTAATAGTAGCCCATAAGATCCTGTATTTACCTCAAAATACACCTATACTTACATCCCTAGTCATCCCCTATAACAATCTCAAGACCTTACGCTCATCTAATAAACTACTTGTACAAATATCAAAATCCATCAACTCAGCTGGTGCCACCTTGTTCTCCAATACAGTAGGTAAAGCCTGGAACATTCTCCCAAGCCAGCTAACCTCAATATCCTCTGTCAGCTTATTTAAAAGCAAGCTTAAACCCTACCTTAAATCACACTGGCTATGCCCCTGTGTTAACCCAGACTAAGCACCTGACTGTTAACTAGACTCCCACAATTCCCAGTCGCTCATGATCATGATCTTGTGTTTACTCACTAATTATTAGTGAGCTTAACCTTCCTTAGCATTTTTTTTCTCATGTAAATATGTATATACTGTGGAATGATCAAACACCTTCATATAGTATCGCAACCTAGGTGATAATGAACACTATAAATCCATTATTGTATGCTGATCTTCTATACTCTATCTATTGATCTCTAGTAGTGTTTTCTTTCTTGGGTTTATGTGTGACCTTAGTACCTATTAATATTAACTACTAGCTGTATCTAGTTTAGTCTTAAATTTCGTTTTCTTTCCCTAATAGAATACATAATATAAAATCCTAGGCTTGTAATATTTTATAAAGATTAGTAATACACCATTTCTAATGCAAATGTTTTAGTCTTGTTCATCTATTCTCAGATAAAGTTTTCTTTCCCTACTGAAATATAAAATATATAATCTTAGGCTTGTATTATTTTTTTAAAACTTCTTATGTACCAAATTCTACTGTTAATGTCTTTGTCTTGACCTTTTATGTTGCTGTAATTTGTGGAGCTTTTCTCCCCTGGCCTCCACTGAAAATGGACATATATCCAGCTGGACTAGCCCGGTCAACAAATGTAAAATAAATAAAAATAAGTAAAAAAATAATCATCCATCTGTTATCTTTACTTCAAAAGTGATCTATTCAACATCTACTGATATGCTATGTGCACCTGACCACCATCCGCTTTTTTCCTTCCTTCTCCTCGGTAGAGTGAGGTTCCTTTTTCCTATCCATTTCCCCCATTTTTTTTCTTTTACTCCTGTCTGAGTTTGTCCTCTTAGAGCAACCTTAGTCTGTTCCTGGGGCAAAAAAAACATAAGGATTTTTGCAACCTTATCCACCTTACTTACCAGCATATAGCCTCATGTATAGGTCTAAGGTCAGGCAAGGAAAGCAACACTGTGGTACCTAAGCTTCTGTAGACTGGCTGGAGATAAGGTATGCTTGTCAGGATATGCTCCATATGTTACTGCAACAGTAATCTATCCGAACATCTTCTGTCATGATACGTTCTTACACAACTGTATTTTTCTAATAAATTTCTCAATGAGTATGTAGTTTACAAAGAATTCAGTTCTATGTTTATTTATTTTATTTTATTTTATTTTACATTTGTTAACCGGGCTAGTCTGGCTGGATACATGTCCATTTTCAGCAGAGGCCCGAGGAGAAAAGCTCCACTATTAGAATAAGACAATACATTTCAAAGACTTTACTAAATAAATCAATTTTTAAAAAAATGTACAGAGACAAAATACAGTTTGCCTGGACTAATTTAAGTAGGTAACAAACAGAGTTCAGATTATGTGGCTGAGGAGATAAGCTCAGGCACAAAAATACAAAGTTGAGTTAAAGGATATCCCAAGTCAAGCTAAATAATTTAATCATCGGTCAGTAGGCTAGAAGACAGATTCGGTAGTTAGCAGAGGGAAAGAAACTGATGGTATCAAGTGTTAAAAGAGCAAGTTAGAAGGTATAACAGGTAGATTGGTAGTAAAGCTGTAGGAAAAAGGGGAAAAAAGATAGATAGAAATTGTGGATAGAATATGGTTTCGTTGGGTAAAAGTATTATAACATAGTTAAAGGTTATGAATTTTAAAAAAAAAGGAAAAAGGAAAAAGGGGAAAAAAGATAGATAGAAATTGTGGATAGAATATGGTTTCGTTGGGTAAAAGTATTATAACATAGTTAAAGGTTATGTATTTTATTAGTTGTGCATCTTGCATATATACCCAGTAATATGATAAAAGTAATCAGGTTCCATGAAGCAGAGTGATAAAGCTTAACTACAGCCAACTAAGCCAGCTAACCCAGCATCATCTAGTGACTTTTGAAAAAGAGGAAGCCATAAAGGGATGGACTTGTTTGCCTGCCCCAGAGTATGAAAGTAGCTCATTCTGCTGCAATACTAACACCTAGTGGTGGCTAAAGCCCTCACCTTCATCATCAGTCAAATAAATTGCTTTGGGATAAGGGAAAAATGGGCCAGTCATCCAAGAGAAAAATCTGCTGGGATATTCAAAGCAAGAATGAAATACAGAAAAAAAATAATAAAAGTTGTCACGCTGCCAACCCAGCTATCTGGAATTTGTAAATAATTCTATGTCATTTGTGAATATTGATATGATTTATACAGAACTGTATGTTATTTACTAAGTTAAGATGTATCCATAGTATATCCTACTGGAAAAGAACAGAAATGTATATATAAACTATATACCTGTGCAAATTTATGTTTTAATAGTAGAAACTGGAACATATAAAAATTAACTTGCAAAACTTCAAGAAATTAAGTTGAAATTAGACTGCTTTATGATTGTGCTATAAAGGTTAGCTTCAATGTAGCAAGGAGATAGGATGTGTAGAACTAGGGTGTCTTCTGCATTGTTTTGAAAGTGTTTTATTGTTTTATGACTTTCAGTTCTGAGCAAACATCTGAGAGATATGTATTTTTAACACAGAGATGTGAAATTCTGTTAGTTTCTGGTTTAGCTTGGGAACTTAAGTCAGGTGACAAAAAGTGATGTCATCCAAGCTAACCCAGCAGTAATATTTGATATTAATTTAAGAACTCTGTAAGAGAGAGACTGGGCATTTTGTATTTTGTCATGGACCTAGCAAGAACATTCACTCATCATCATCATCTTCATCATCTGCACTTGCTCTGTAAGTAAGTAAGATTTAGAGCATAGTATCTCTCCTAGATATAGATAGGAATATAGTAAACATTAGCTTAGAAGTTTTCTGTATTTATATGAGACTGTCCTGCAATGTTGTTTTAAAATATTTCCTGTGATTTTGAACTCTGAAGTGTGTTTGTTATTGAGTATTGTTTTGTTATTTTATTATTTATTATTAAATATATTTAAACCTATCTTTGTGGCTGATATTCGTGAGACATATTTAAGCTCTGAATGTACTTGCATATGTATTTGGTGACACTGTGCAGGCCACTCCTAAATAGCCTTGTTCTTGGTCAGATTACCATTTGGATAATAGTAACATTACACAGTAGGATTGGACATGCTTTGTTAAGGGCTTTATTATAACTGGTAAGGGTGGCTGGTGGCAGCTGGAACTACCTTATAGTCTGGGCAGAAAGGGGCATAGCTAGTAAACCTGTGCCAGCCTTTCCCAGGTGTGTGCATGTATTTGTATATAAAACAAATCTCAAAGTGTGCGTGTGTGTGTGTGTGTGTGTGTGTGTGTGTGTGTGTGTGTGTGTGTGTGTGTGTGTGTGTGTGTCAGCTACTTGGGCAGGAACACAAAACACTGGTTGGACAGAGAGGGTGCTGGAGATCTTAGCTTGTCCACTCGGCTGAGATCTCAACCCTATAGCTGTGCCAGTGGGGAGTCTTATTGGGGATCTGGAGCAAGAGGCAGAAAATAACCCCAGACTGACTGTGATCTCTCTGTGATCTTAAGGGAAATTGCACTTTACTGTGTGTGTACTTGCCATCCTCCCAGTGTGTACTTCCCTCACTGTTGCCAGTGATGAGGATTGAAGCTCCTTGATTACTGGGCCAGTGCAGGGGCATCGCAAAAGTAATGAAATCTGTGTTCACATTCCTTGAGGTATTGCTGGCAAACTTAACTTACTGTTATTATTCTTGTCCACCAAGTGTGAATAGTACCAACATACCTAGTTCCTTGCTTAAAAATGGCCATTTCCTAATAGCACAACTGACAACCTGGTCAAGTACTAGGTTAATTGCCCTTGTGTGTCATTTTAAGCCAAGACAGTTTCCCTTTTAGTTTTGAAGTAACCTATCCCATTTGGTTATAGATTGGCCTTACTCATCCCATGGTTGCTAATTACATATTACCCCTAATGAGAATAACTGGGATCATACCATAGATAATTTGACTGGACCCATGCATGGAATAAAGCATTTAAGAGCTGTCTCTGTCCACTAGCAGTGCAGGAGGTGGTTCTGGAGTAAATTTACTGTTCCCTATCCATATATCTAAATTGCACTTGAAAATGGACAGAGATGAACTTTGTTTTGTGTGGATGGGGAGTCCACATAATAATATCCCCTGTGAATTATATCTGTCCCTCCAAATCATTCTGTTGATGTTGCAGAAGATGTTTATATCCCGAGACTCAGTATTTCTGATGCCATTTCACTTGCTGATGTGTTGTAAATCCATCAGTACTGAGTTGAAGGATGCCTTGTATGCTAGCCACAGGTCACCTCTTAGTAGCTTATAGGATACCGAGTATAAAGACAGGGATTTGAGTTAGTCCATGTTGGACATGTTAATATGATGACCAGCATGGCTGTCATGCTTGTATTTCCTCCTGTCCAAGAAGGAGGGAGGGGACATGGAGCCACTAGAGCACTAGAGATTTAAATCTATTTTTAACAATACTACAATGTAAGCCAACCCGATAGGAGTTTGGAGGATGACTCACAACTGCACATGTGTGTCGAGCCTGGCTCTCTACGTAACTCTCAGTACCTGAATATTCATTGAATATTAATTGAATATTGTGGTCTCTCTCTACATGCAGTTTGTTTCCCATGCTCCATAGTGTTGTTGTAGTCTTAAACTTAGTGGCTTTGGAATTGCCCGCCCCTGCTGTAAATTTGCATTTGGACACTCTTCCCAGCCCCATCTCATTTGTTCACTCAACTGAGTACAGTGAGATCATTTGGGAAGGACCCATCGCATCAGCTCTATCTACTGTGCACAGAGAGAGCATTTGGGAAGGACAACCCCTGTACTCTCTTAGTCTTGTTCTGTTTCCTCCCTCTCCACTTCACCAAAAAAAAAAATGTTTACACGTTTATTCAGCTGCTCTAACTGTAACTGTGTTCTACCTACTTTATTACCTTATTTTGCTGTTCTGTGTGCTCTTAAGTGTTCAAGTCCTCTTATTCTGCATTTATTACTGCTTGCTTGTTAGTAGCCTGATTAGATTTTTCTGCTATTCTAAGTATGTTAGTTTTAGTTTTAGCACTTGCGCTTCAGGCCAGTTATTTTACATTTAAGGTTTTTGTGGTCTACACTCTTGTAGACAAACCCTTATCAAAACCCGCTCTCCATAAGTCTGCCAAGTATTCAGAACACTATGTCTGGACAATTCCCACCAGTTTCTCCTGCCAGTCTGGTCAACACAGGCATAATGAGACAGTGTAGCAACTGCCTCATGTTCATGGACAGTCCTTTTCTCCTAGCACATAATTCTTTTACTTGCAATAAATGCATCTACATCAGTAGCCTGGAATCCATGCTGTCTCGTTCCACAGTCAGTACTCCTGACAAATATGAGATTGCCAGCACAAACACCACACCATCCACATCACATAGCCAAGCACAACATGCACCCACCTATGCAGAGGTCCTCAATAAAAACTTACCTAAACAACATAGATTCCCAAAACACACTCACAAGCATTCCACACACAACACTAAACACATTACAAACAGTAGACAACGCACCAGTGTCTCACAAACACAGCCCATTATGCATAACAATAAACCAATGCAGCCCAACAATAAACCAGTGAAAACAAAAACCAGAAGACAAAATTATCATGTACTTGTGAACGCCAAGGGAATTCTTGTATAGTCCACACTTGTAAATTCTCCACACTCAAATGGCTGCTGTAGACAGAATCCAGGATAAAATCAGTTATGTTAGATGCTAAATAAATGTCCACAAAGAGGTCCTATGCGACAAAATATCCATATGAATCAAGTAGTAAAAAAAGATTTCTCCAAAAGCTTTATTGAACCAATACTGTGAAGCGCTTTTCGTCCCACTAATAGTGGGACTTCTTCAGACAAACAGATTCTAACAAAAACCAAGGTTTAAATACTGGTTTTGGCACCAAAAAGGTGCCGTTGCTAGGTTACAGTTCTGTGCTTCAATTAATTAAAGGTATAGTGTCCTAACAACTAATGAGGTGAATCTATGAATGAATTTAAAACAAAATAAACAAAACTTCAGAACCATTAAAAAGATTAAAAGCATTGTTAAGATGTCATTATCACAGTATCTAAGTAAATACTAAATATAAAACAAATAAAAAATATATAAAGTATATATGGTAATACAAATCACATCTATATGTTACTACATGTTTCAGACTAAGGAATGAGCAGTAACAAACAAAAACCAGTATGTACAAAAGTTACTCAACTTGAGCACTGAATACATATATAAATAAATCAAATCAAAGAATCGAGTAGTTACAAAAAAGAAAAGACGTTGTTGTGGGAAATTGCTATTGAAAGATGGTACAAAGTCACATTAGAACTACAATAGTCTGGTCAGAATCCCACCTAAAACACATACCTAACTACAAGGTCTAACAAGAGTCATGCATATATGTTCAGGATATACAGTGACACCTGAACAAAGAACTATTAGATAGTGCAATTAATGTAGCCAGGTCATGTAGAAAGCATGTGTATTGTAATTGTAAAAGAAATATGGTAAAAATATATATGCTAACATGTAAACGATAAATTTGAAATCAACAGCAACTAGTAAACCTATATAAAGGTAAAATGCAAGGTTACTAAGGACAAATTACTCCATAAGTGCGTGGTAATGTACAGAAATTCACTTCGAAAACAAAGCAAGAACCCCCCCCCCCACAAGAGTATATAACATGACAATGGTATATATCAACGTCGTAGGCTTCTCAATTTCAGTAACGGATATAATGTGATAGTCTCATTAAGGCCTGGGGGGGCATTGGCATGGCACCTAATCTGCCAAAAAAGTTCTAGTACTTCCAACAGGACTTCAAAGGGTCCTTCACGGCTGTCAGGTGATATGGTATCAATTGCTTTAAAATTGAAATTATGACTAGGGTTGTCAATAATATGTTTAGCGAGTGCATTCTCTGTTTTCTTTTTCTTGATTGCGTATAGGTGTTCGTAGACCCGTTCTCGTAGTTTCCTGTCAGTTTTTCCTAAATAAAATGAAGGACAAGCCTGGCACTGTGCCAAGTAAATTACTTTGGTTGACAAGCAGTTGAATTTATATTTGAGGTCATATGTAATGTTCCTTACTGTGAATGTCTGCCCTGTAATCATATGTGCACAATAATTACACATATTGCACTGATACATACCCACTCTCTGTGTTCCTAGTGACACATTGTTTTGTAATATCTGTTTCAAGTTTCTCCCTTTTTTCCAGACAATCTTTGGCTTAGGTGGTAATTTTTTACTCAGAACACCGTTGTTAGATATGATGTTCCAATTTTTATTAATGATGAGAGAAATAAAGTTACTGTCTAAGCTATAAGGAGTAATAAAAGAAATATATAAAAATATATGTTTACTATGAGAGGTTACCCTAAACACCTTATTGATGAAGTTATGTCTGAGGTTGGATCAAAAAGAGAAGCAGGTACCTATATGCCAATTCTTAATGCCTTGAATCAAGTACCCGTTCCTGTAAGTACTAGTGAACCCATGTATATCAATATTTCTTTTATTACTTCCTATAGCTTAGACAGTAACTTTATTTCTCTCATCATTGTCATTAATTTTGTCAACTGGTTTTTGTTTTCACTTGTTTGTTACTTTTTGCGTTTGTTGGTATAACAATAAACCAAACATACTAGTGATTGGTGACTCAGTAGTGAGACACACTAATGTCCCCCTCACCAGGCTCGACAAGGAGAAGGTCGCAGTCAGTTGTCTGTCAGGTGCCAGAATCCACCACATCACATACGCACTTAAGTCTCTCCACAACAGGTACAAGTATGACTCTGTCATTGTCTATGTTAGTGCGAATTACTTGAGATGTACCTCCCTGGACTATATGAAGAGAGACATGACTGAGCTCTCAGAGTACGTGTCCCAGGCAGGTATGACCATAGCCCTAAGCAGCATCCCACCTTCACCAAGAATGATACCACAATACCAACACAAAATAATTGACTTTAACAATTGGCTTAGTTTCTGGTGTCTTTCCAAGGGGATTAAGTGTCTGTCTGCTTGGGATAACATGGTTGACAGGCCTCGATGCTTTGCCAGAGATTGCCTCCACCTGTCACCCCTGGGGTTCCAGATCCTGGCCAAGGCTCTTGCCTCCCCCATTATGCCTTTGTTAGGCTATGTCCCAAAGACAAATCTTCCAACATAAAAGATCTGTCAAGAAGTAAATTGGTCATGCTGCTTAACGCTAGGAGCCTTAATCTGAAAATGCACTCACTGGAGGCTCTCCTTACACTGGAAGATGCCGATGTCAGTACAGTCACGGAAACTTGGTTTAGGGCTGCAGAGAGAGCACCCCTGCCTTACCAGGCTATACCTCATTCCACACTTTCTGACCCCAAAATGAGGTCAGAAAGACTAAAGGTGGAGGAGTCTTTAACTTTATTAAGAACAGGCACACCTTCAGACTGGTTTGCAAGCATGACACATTGGAATTACTCCAGGTGCAACGGACAGTTGGCAAGACACCCGTCCAAGTTATAGCCAGCTATAGACCCCCCCTCCATGACTCAGGACACCCACTCCTCCTACCTGGACCTACATGACTTGATCAAGATACCCCCTAACACATTGATCCATGGTGACTTCAACTACCATAGACTGGGTGAACTATTCCTGCACTAATGCACTCACCCAACGATTCCTTGACTTTATCAATTCTAATGCATTAGAGTAATTTGTCTGATACCCCACAAGGGGTGATAACATTCTGGACTTGGTTCTCACCAACATGGGTGACCACTGCACCACTCCCATAGAATGTTCTACACTGGTGAGATCAGATCATCGGTCTGTCTCATTTGAGGTTTCTACCCACCTCATCACCCCCTCCCAGCCATAAGCAGGCTAAAAAACTTCTCAAAAGCTGACTACAACCTCAGTAGCTTCACACCACTCCCCCCCACAGGGTATGCAGACAACTATGCTGAGCAGTACACCAATACAGTATACAAGCACCTGTACAACTGCATGGACTCAGCCATACTCAACAGAACTAAAACCTGCTCCTCAAGGTGACACAAACCTATCTGGTGGACATCCTCTATCAACAGGCTTTACAACAAAAGGAAGAAGCTGTTGTCCAAGGGTAAAAAGGAAGACATTCCAAACTGGAAAAACTCCCTCCTGAACCTAAACAAGCAAATTTTATCACTAATGAAAACCTCGAAAGCCAGTTATGAAATGAAGTGGGCCTTTGAAACAAAAGTAAACCACAACACCTTCTTCAGCTACATCAGGAACCTTCATGGCAAAGCCCAGGTTTTTTTCTGAATTAGTACTTAACGGTACCACTTACACTGATCATGTTGACTTAGCCAACCTGCTAGCTGATAGGTTCTGTGCAAACTTTACCCCTTATCCCCCCAAAGGCCCATTTGACATCTCCAATACTTGTCCCGCACCTCACATCTCCATAGATCAAATGTTAAAGGCCCTATCCAAGGAAAAGAACACAGCTTCCATGGGATCTGATAGTATCATAACACCAAATCAGCTATTGCCACTAACTCCACATATATATGTATACATATGTACACACATATATATATATATATATATATATATATATATATATATATATATATATATATATATATTAATGCCAAAATCACAGTCCTTCAAAGTAGGAAGAATACTCTGAGATACCACAATCTCCCATTAGTATATATTTTCCCATTCTCTCCTGCAGTTCCAATTATCTTAGTTACAGTTCTGAAAGCATTCAGCAAGCTCACAAGTTTTGCTTTATTTTTAATGAACTTTTGCATGGAGTCAGTGGGTTTATGGCTTGAGTTGGGTGAGGGTCTGGCTGGTATGGGATGCAAAACAGCCACCTTTTATTTGACTTTGGTGGCTTAAATCTGAAAGAATTGTCTGTAAGTCCTTTTTTTAATTGTTCAGAGTGATTTTAGTATGTTGGTGTTTTCTTTATTATTTCTTGGTGTATTTATCTGGATTGTCAAGAGTTTTCATGAATTTCATCAAGATGTAAGTGGGCTAGATTTTAAACAGCACTGGGCATGGAGTTACACACTATATCTATAATTATAGCATGGTTGATTCTAAAAGATACAGTTGTGGCAGTCCCCACTAAGGGAAAATGGAGACTGATAAAGTACTGTGTCCAGTTCCAAAAGAGGGGAATCAGGCTCACTGCGCTGACCAAAGTCAACATTGTTTGTTGGTAAGGTTTGCCAATGTAGAAGGCTGACTAAATGGTGAATCCCATTAAAATTATTTGTTTATTTATTTACATTCGTTGACCGGGAGAGTCCGACTGGACACTGGTCCATTTTCAGTGGAGGCCCAGGGAGAAAAGCTCTAGATTAAGAATTACTTACATTATACAGTTAAAAAACATAGCATTTAAAATATAGACATTAGTCTAGCTAAAGACGTAAGACAAGAATAAAATATAGATTGTAAAACAGCTGTAGAACATAGTACAATTTTAAAATATGGTGACATATACTAAACATGGTTACAAATGTAGTTGAGATGCATCAGTGAACAACTGAGGATTATCCTTTATCACACAACTGTTGACCATCTCTTTTGCCAACCAAAATGAACTTAGCCATAATCAACCAACCACATAGAACCTATATATACCCACAGACACACACACACACACACACACACACACACACACACACACACACACACACACACACACACACACACACACACTCACAAACACACACATATATATATATATATATATATATATATATATATATATATATATATATATATATATATAAACTTTTTTGCTCTTTATTGACCGAGGTACTTCCACTAGGCTAGTGGCATCTTTTCAGGGAATATCTGAAGTGGCATTCTTACTGACTATGGAGAATTTGGCCAGGGCACTGAGACACTTCCCCTACTCTTTTTGCTAAGTGTTGAAGTATATCTTATATTCATGTGAGCTAACTCCAACTCAGGCATCAGTTTAATACTGCATATAAAGGAAGCCACACTCAGGAGTACAGCACCCCCTCATGTTGCACTACAGTGTCAGCATTGGAAAATGAATCCAACTGCTTGGTCTGCACGTAAAGATTTACCTGTTGAGCTACCAAACTTGAGAGCATTCAACTTTAAAACAATCATTTTTGTAGGTTCCAAGTCCCAATACGCCATCCATGTGGGGAGGGGGTGCTATACCACCTACTCCTCCTGCTATTTATATATTCTAACACTGAGGTGCAGAAGACCGGGGAAAGGGCATAGTCCTCATCCCTGGTACTCCAGCAGTCTCTTAGAACTGTCAACCATCTGTTTATTTCGACTAAAATTTGTTGACACGATGTCCTACATTGATTGCCTCAAAACCCTGAATCTTTACTCAGTAGTATATAGACTTCTGAGAGGTGATCTTTGCCTGGCATACAAATTACCCCTGGACCCTGCTTTGATGGTACTTTTGCACACCTTCAAACAAACAGCATCAAAACTATTAGATTAAAAGACCTAACTTTTGCTTGTGACATAAATAGGACATGTTGGAGAGATGGGTATGTTCCACAGAGAATTCCCAACTGAAGCAGAATTCCTTCCCTATCCCTATGTAAGTGCAACTTGGATCAATAGATAGGTAACTGGAAATTCACCCTTGGTTTGGTGCTTATGTATCTGATGGAGAGAGGCAGTCAGTAAATCACCCCATATATAACTCAAATTTGTCAATCACAATTTTGTTGCAT
>NC_056726.1:1974459574-1974467074 GCF_019279795.1 Protopterus annectens
TTACTTTAGCTTTAATAAACCACAGTTCAGTGCTTTTGTCCTTAAAAGGACTTCATCAGAACTTAGACTACAAGAAGAGAGAATCAATTAACTCCATATCAAAGGTCACATGACACAAAAGTGCATTTAAAGTGGACACACTTCTTAATGGAACTGTATAAAACGTGATAGCAATAACACCATTGAAGTTAGTAGCATTAGTCTAGTGCTAAGTAATAAAAGAAAATGGATGCCTCTATTAAAAATTTGTATTGTGACGGGGCAGAAAATGACAACAATTTTTTATTGTTAAGTACTTATTTGATCCTAGTAGAATTGGCCCTCAATTTAATTTACCATCTTAATTCTTTCACTTTGAAGACTGTTCAAATGCCTGTATTTATCTTCAATTCTCACTAAGTCTTCTACAAGGAATAAGCAATCTTTTAAAATCTTTGCAGCTTGCTAATATTGAACAGTGCAATGTTGGCATTACTTATTCTAACAGCCTACACCTACTAACTAACTCTGTCATTCATCTTTCTTTTGGTCTTCAAAATGTAAAAAGTTTCACATCTTTACACAGACTGCAACATATACCAGTAAAGAACTATTCAGATGTATATTTGCTGACTATCATAGCTGATACCTAAATTAATATACCTACTTGTATACACACATATATGTATAGGTTCATAGGTAGGTACTAGGCTATCTGCCCAAAGGCATTTATAAGCCTAGCTGGAATGTGTTGGCTTTTGCCAACCCCTTAGATTAGTTCCCTGTGCCTCTGTCCAGCACAGCCATTGAAGTGATCCCTGGGTAAACTTTCCGTGTCCCATCCACTCATCAAGGTTTCTCTTTAAGAGGGTTAGCGAGGAGCTCTGCCTAATGTAGATTGGAATCTTGTTCCAGATCATGGGAAGCCTCTGGGACAGGAATCTATCCCTCCAGCACATCCTATTTATTGTTGTGGTGAGGTTTAGATCCCTGGAGCGTGTGGCTCAAGGGGATATGGTTTTCTTTAGGTGGAGCATGTCCATCAATTCTGGGTTGGACATGGCGTTGTATGTCAGGCAGAGATCACCTCTGAGTAGGCGGTATGCAACCGAGTACAGCTGGATTTTCTTCAGTCGAGCTGCATAGGGTATCTGCTTGAAGCCAGTGATCCTCTTGGTGAGGTACTTATGTGGTCTTTCCAGGTGTTGCAGGTGTCTTGTAAGGTACATCCCAAATGGGGCATTGTACTCTATGATAGGTCTGATGAGTGATGCGTAGAGGGGCCCAATGACCTCTTTCAATCTGGATGCAAACCCTTTTGTGATTAGGTGGGCCACATAGAAGGATTTTCTAACCACTTTGGCAATGTGATTATCAAAGGAGAGGTTACTATCTACTTGGGTCCCCAGATCTCTTATTACGTCTTCCATATTTAGAAAGCTACCACCTATGTGGTAGTTTGTGGGCACTTTGATTTTTCCAAAGGGGGTGACTATGCACTTTTTGGCACCAGGTATGTGTCTCAGTGAGAACCTTTGGGAGGATGTCTGTGTCAGCCGGAGAGTCAGTTATAGCCCCTAGTTTGCAGTTGTCTCCAAACTTGGTCAGCCATAGTCCTCCTGTGCTTGCCTGTACCTCTGAGAAGTATATGCTGAACAGGAGGGGTGCTAGGACTGAGCCCTATATATATATATATATATATATATATATATATATATATATATATATATATATACACACACACACACACACACACACACACACACACACACACACACACACACACCATTTACACAAACCAAGCACAATTTGCCATGTTGTTCTATGTAATATCAGTAATGTTAACTGCATCACTTGACCTTCCCTTTTCCAAAACTGACTTCAAAAAAATCCTCATTTTTTTCTTGGCTTACTGCCAAGTTTATTTATCATTTCAAGATGACTTTTAAAAATTTCCAGTTATCTTTAACTATGTTTTTATAAAACCACAGTTCACAATATGAATGACCCGAGGGGGGCAAACAAAATTCCTTTTCTCACATTCCGCTGTAGAAATTCCTTTTGCCTTGTCATCTGCTAGCAATAGTTGACACACAGACATCCTTGCATCAGTAGTATCTACTGTTATAAGTTCCGTAATGAATTAATTTATATGATCTCTCTCTAAACACATGACGCAGGCCTTTCAAGTTATTTGCAAAGTCACTTTCCCTAGATATCAGTCTGGATAATATAATAGCCTGATATATAATGAAATATTCCTGACGTATAAAAAATATCCACTGTCAATGCATATGTAGTTCTTAATAAAAATAGATTTTCTGTAAACATTAGAAATAAATGAATGTGTCTCCAGGTCAAACTTATTCTGTATGTCCATAAAATTAATTTCTTCATAACTGTGCTTACATGTAAAAGTAATAAAAATTACTTATACTTGCATTCACAGTTTCTAGCAAATTCTCCACAGCTAAAGCAATACAATCAGTCAGGAAGAATAAATCATCAATAAATCTTATATAATATAATTCATCAGAGTTATAAATTTTCCAAAGCCGCAATTTCTCTCCCTTTCCTCTGTCTCCAAGTTGTAAATGAAACACCCATCACTACTCCTTTTACCTGCCTGTTTATATCACAATTAAAAATAACAAGCTGTTCTTCAGTACTAATACAAATAAACTACAAATTATCTTAAAATATCAACAAAATGAAAACGTAACACTAACTAAAAATAAAATAAACTACCCTGACTAACTTACCAGTGAAACCTTGCTGACAATAACCTAGATAGTTATACATTTTAGAAGAGTGCAGACATTTACCCTGATCTGTTAAAAAACAAGGAACCCGATACTGCTACATCCATCATATGCATATAACTTAACTATGCCACTATTCAGTATCCTTCTGAAAACAAATAAATAAAATATATAGTACACCATTCATTCAAAATCAGTGGAAACCATAAAATAATTAAACTATGGAACAGGGTTTGGTGTGTAATAAATGGCATATATTGCATTCTGAGGAATGGAAACTGATTTAATCCTAAAACTCTTTCCCAAAACCCAGAGTACTAGATAATTTATTACATTCCCAGACCCCCCACACACACATGTACATATTTATATATTGGCATTTTCTCAGACAGCATAACAGCCATATGAAATTATTTGAAATTTGTGACAAAATATGGCACAATTGTTTGGGAAAGTATACAAAGCAGCATTTTTTAGTTCTCCAAATCACTAGTTCAACCAACAGGAAGAAAAGTAAGCAAGCTATCTACCTGTCTGTCATCAGGTGTGACAATCTAGAAGGCAAAGAAAAATGTTTGCTGACAAGACAGATGAGTCTGTCTCATTTCTGCAGTTTGTTAACTGGGACTCCAGCTTTTCAATGCAAATATTCCTTATTAAATGTTAACTATTCCTAAACTGGAATAAAAGTAAGGATATGAGCTTTTTCTTTGTAACTAATTGCATCTTAATGTGTTAACAGAAAAACATTACCACCTATCTTTATCTGTATGTATAATTTTGATAATATCTGTAATATGTCTGCATTGTTTTCAGGTAACTGCAACAGAACATATGGCTCCCCATGCTACAGCTCTAGCAGTAATTAACATAACCTTACTGGATGAAAATGATAACAGTCCTGTTTTTCAAAGAACTCCATATGAAGCAAATATTTTTAACAATATGACTGCTGGAATGTCACTTGTTACAGTAAGTACATTTTTAAACTGCCATTTTATCACACTAAAGTTTTGTAAATCTCTTCTTGCATATTTTGCATATACTCTTGACCCTAGTCTAAAATATGTAATTATAGTACTCAAAATATCAATATTCGTATGGCATCTTGGTGTAAATGTCATTCATTTTTTCTCGATAAATAAGTAAATAATGAAAAGTTGTCATCAGCCTTGCAAAAGTAAGTGAACATCTAGCAAGAATTACATGAAAGGTGGGCTGAGCAGTTAAAGAATACTGTTTCTGCACCCCCTGACAAATTACTAGTCAGAATAATTGGTTACTTAAATGTAACACATTTGGGAGTCCACAGTGAAGAAGGACTGGTCACTATATAAAATAAATGTATTAATTGTCCCACATTTTAATGCTGTGGGTGTCATTTCACTGTGGATATAAACGATTATCAGTGTACACTTTCTGCACTATCTCTTGTTCTCATTGTCCCAGGTATATTTCTGCATCTGATTCGCTACTGCTTCCTTAAGCCTTTTCACTGGTATATTGTGCCCTCAGTCATATCTGAAACTGCTTTGTCAGTTGCTAAAGACATTGGCATTGTTAGTTTATATGACAGGAGTCATTATATTTTGGTTTTGTAAACAAGCCTTGACATAAATATATGCAGTTCAGCCCTTTTCCCTTAGCCAATCATTGCTGGTATTACTTTTCACAACAAAATAAATAAATACATAAATAAATAAATAAATAACATAATTACGAGAACATTGAGGTAGTGCAAAAGCTCTTTTCTTGCTTGCCCCCACTGGTAACAAAACGTAAGAAATGTTTGTGGTGCCAGTGATAGTTAGACTTTGTGCATGTATGATACCACACTGTTTGGAGCAAATGCCTGGCATTGTCATCAGACGGATCCCTTACTGATTCTCAGTCCTGGGTGCAATGAGGAGTATCTGAATCCTGCAACTGCTTCCAGCACCACACAATGAGAGGTATGAAGCTTCATTTGGTATACTTCAGCCTGACAGTATCTACAACGTCTGTACCCAGGATGTAGAAGCAGTGAGAGAGCAGTGTGGTATTAAGGAGGTGTTTCTATGTCATATAACTGTTTCCTGTACCACTCGTGAGGAGTATGAAACTTTATTTGTTACACATCAGCCTGACAGTATCTACAACGTCTGTACCCAGGATGTAGAAACAGTGAGAGAGCAGTGTGGTATTAAGGAGGTGTTTCTATGTCATATAACTGTTTCCTGTACCACTCAGTGAGGAGTATAAAACTTTATTTGTTACACTTCAGAATGACAGTATCTACAACATCTGTACCCAGGATGTAGAAGCAGTGAGTGAGCAGTGTGGTATTAAGGAGGAGTTTCTATGTCATGTAACTATTTCCTGTACCACTCGGTGAGGAGTATGAAACTTTATTTGTTACACTTCAGCCTGACAGTATCTACAACGTCTGTACCCAGGATGTAGAAGCAGTGAGAGAGCAGTGTGGTATAAGTAGGAGTTTCCATGTAATATAAATGTTTCCTGCACCACTCAGTGAGGAGTATGAAACTTTATTTGTTACACTTCAGCCTGCATGTCTAGAAAATAAGGTGAAAGTGGATGTTTCAAAAAGATGCATTTTTTTAATAATGTTAAAATATACAGATAATTTATCAGCATGGTTTATTATATTTTACTGAGTAGCTGCCTCAGGAGATAGGAACGAGTAGACAGGACCATTTTATTCAGTTTAAATATGATTAGTTGTCTTTCAAAGGCACATATATACATCAGCACTGTATGGATTAGCTAATTTACTCATTTTAAAGCCACACATAATAGGTTCATAGGTTCATAGGTTGGTACTAGGCTATCGGCCCTAAGGCCTATGCAAGCCCAGCCATAACAATTCCCTGGAAATATTTTCCCACAATATTTACTTCTCTGGGCCCCTGTCTAGCAGGGCGACTGACATGATCCCCGGGGTGAATTTCCTATCTCCCATCCAGTCATCAAGGTTCCTTTTGAAGAGGGCCAATGAGGTGCTCTGCTTGACATGTATGGGCAGTCTATTCCAGAGTATGGGGAGTCTCTCGGTCAGGAACCTATACCTCCAGCATGTTTTGTTCATTGTGATGATAAGGTTTAGATCCCTGGAGCATGTGGCTCTGAGGGATTGGGATTTCTTTAAGTGGAGCATGTCCAACAGCTCAGGGTTTGACCTGGCCTTGTATGTTAAGCAGAGATTGCCTCTGAGTAGACGATATGCCACAGAGTATAGCTGGAGTTTTTTTAGATGGTCAGCATATGGCATCTGCTTTAGGCCTGTGATTCTTTTAGTGAGGTATTTCTGTGGCCTTTCCAGCTGTTGCAGATGTCTTGTGAGGTACATACCAAATGGGGCATTATACTCTATAATGGGTCTAATGAGGGATGAGTACAGTGGGGCAATGACCTCCTTTTTTCTGGATGAAAAGCCCTTAGTGATGAGGTGTGCCACGTAGAAGGATTTCCTGACTGTTGTGGCGATGTGGTTATTGAAAGTCAGACCACTGTCCACTTGTGTCCCTAAGTCTCTCATCACACTTTCGATGTTTAATGTCCTGCCACCTATGTGTTAGTTCATGGGTACATGTTTTTTTCCAAATGGGATGACTATACATTTCTTGGCATTAAGCTTGAGCCCATGGCTCTGGCACCAGGCATCTGTTTCTATAAGGCCCTTTTGTAGAATATCCACATCATTTGGGGATTCAATAATGGTTCCCAGTTTGCAGTCATCTTCAAACTTTGTTAGCCAGGGTCCCTTAGTGTTGGCCTGTACTTCAGAGAAATAGATGCCAAACAAGAGTGGTCCCAGGACTGAACCCTGAGTTACTCCACTTGTCACTTGTCTGGAACTGGATTTGGAGTCGGCTACTTTTACAGTCTGGGTTCTGTCAGTAAGCCAGTTGGCAACCCATTGAGTGATGTAGGGATTTATGCCCAGCTTAGTAAGTTTATCTATGATTCCAGAGTGGGGGGTGGTGTTGAAGGCCTTGGCGAGGTCCAGATAGGCTGTCTGGACCTCCTTACCCTTGTCCACAGCTCTGGAGACCAATTCAAAGAAGTCAATCAGATTCAGGAGACAAGATCGGCCCTTCACAAACCCAAACTGGGTGGGGTCCAGTGTCTGGAGGTTTTTTTTTGCAGTATGTTTTATGATTTCTTGGAAAGACCTCTGAGAGGTTGTTAAATAAGCTACTGCATGGTTCTGTGAAAATACTTCATCACAGAGAAGGCTGCAAAATCAGAGAGATAGAGTTGGTGAGGGAATTCATGTAGGAATTCAAGAGGGCATGGACAGGTGGAGAAGTATTCAGAGAAAGAGATGGAAGGAAGGCATAATATTAAGTGTACTTATAAGACAGACTGGATAGGCTTACTGTCTCATTTTGGTGTTAAGCAAATACAACACAATGTAACCTATGAGTCAGTATAACAGGAAAAGAAACATCAGACAGGACAGTATCTGTAACTGAAGGTTATATTTAATATTCATGAAGTACAGGGTAGCAGCTCAGGATCTTTCAAGTAATGGCCATGGACTTTGTGAGATTTGTACAGATATTGATAAGTTCAGATACAGACATGATCTTGTTTCTTACTAGCAGCAGTCCCAGTCTGCATGCAGTCAGAATTTATTTTCAGATTTAATTGTGGCTAAAAAAGTTTAAACATAAAGACCATCATTTGACAGTGTCAGTAAACAGTGCTCCTAGAAGGAAATCTAACAGTCTTATTTTTTAATTCAGCAGGAATT
>NC_056726.1:1974472074-1974532074 GCF_019279795.1 Protopterus annectens
CTCAACTCACATTGAAAATTTACTTCCTAAAGGAAAACTTTTTCATTACATTCAGTGTTCTCTTATTTACTTGCTTACACAAAAGCTTGTTATTAGATTAAACCAAGAAACTTAATCCAGATATTCACCTCTACAAATGTAAGAGAAAACATATCAACTTTACATATATTATAATCTGTGCAGTTTTACAGCACTTCTCCTACCCCAACAACCCAGGAATACAACATATTAAGTTAAACATGCTGTTGTCCAGCCTTTCCTCTCTTTTTACACTGCAACTCCTACATTTCTAAACATTAAAAAAGAAGAAAAATGGTACATATTTACTTTAATATCTTTATCACATACAACAATAACTGAAAATGCTTTACTATATAACATATAATTTATATCATGAAATGGTTTCAACAAATATTGCTAAAAGCAAAAATTGTTTTACTTACAGTTACTTTTTTCCTTTCCTTTTACTTACAAACATTAATGACGTGAAGTGGGGTATATGCTTTTTAGTCCTCAACAAGCTTAATAAAAGTCCAGTGTTTCCAATTTTTCTTGTAAAGCCATATTTCACAAATGTTATTGATGCTTTGTAATCTCACATGTATTCATTAACTGTAGTTGTTGATCTTCTTCCTGTTTATCTCCATCTCCCAGTCCAAGACTCTGTTTCAAGTCCAAGGTACTTCCAATTCTTCTAGTCAACTCCTGTGCTTTTTTCTGACTCTCAAGCATTTTCCTTTGGAACATTATAAAATGTTTCACTGTGAAAGTCTTTCTATGAGCTTTATTGTCAGAAAAAAATGGGAAGCAGATTCCCCCTCTGTTTGTTGGTTCAATTTTTGTTGGACAAACATGTGTACCTCCTCCTCAGCCTGTTCTCCATCAAAAAATTACTTTAGTCCTCCAAGAAAAAAATATCCTGAAGATACCTGAATACAGCAGCTTGAATCTCACACCTGCTTCTTTACATTCCCTGATTCCTGGTGTGAAAAGAAAATGAAAATACTGTCATCTGTGTTAGCATGTCTGGCAGGAGATTTGTGCATATTCTCAGCTTAACTTGTATTGTATGTCAGCATGCCTAATTGTGAAAATGTAAATAAGTTTTAAAATGTTGAGTATCTCCCTGTTTAAACACAATGTTTAAAGAATATGTCAGTGGTTTGATACATTTCTAATTGTGCATGTTTTAGAGAGAGATTCTAAAGTACTGTGGAGAATCAGCTGAATAGTAGGTGATGTCATTAGAATGTGCCTGTTTGTGAGGTGATTATTTGAACAGCTGATTGACAGGAAAAATAACTATTTCAAACAGCTGACTGTTATTTTTAATATGAGACAGTTGAGACTGTTAAGATGTGCAGTTTAAGTGCTGAACAGTTTGTGAAGAGTTGCAGTCAGTAGCAGTGCTATGCAGTGATGCCCAAAGAAAAGAGAAGTCACCAAAAACTGTAAGCTTGCCTTTGCCTTGCTGTTATGTGTTAGATTAGATCAGGGACAGTATTCTCTAGTTAGATTAGGAAAGCTTAGCTATTAAGGTAGAGTTTTTCTAGAATGTTGGACATCTATCCTACAGTTTAAATTTGCATTTCTGGTGATTGAATTCTGGTGTTTATTGAATGTTATTGATTTACAGTCTTGTAATCATTTTACTTATTATTAAATGTTTTTTCATTACTTTACATTGTGACTAAAAATCACTGTGTTCTCTAGAGATTAGAGAGTGCTTATACCTGATTGATACTCCCCAGGTCTCCTGAACGCCTGGCTGCTCTGGTCATAGCGTTCATTTATTTTGATATCTAATTTTAATAATTGTACATCCCTTTAGAAGGGCACGAAGACACCCTGATTGGTGGCAGCATCACCATATTATTTTGGGGAAAGGACACAGCTGGAAATCTGGCTTTCCCAGAAGTGTTTGGATATGTGAGATTTAAATTTACTATGAGTGTGAGTGTATCAGAGGTCTTAAACTGGGACACATTGCTCTGGAGTGTATAATAAGAAAATACATTTGGGGTGGACAGAGGTATATAGTCCAGTCCCAGTAAAATAGAGTGTGTTCCTGTTGTAGTCTTAGGAAAAAATTGTGAAATATTCCTTCTGTTTAAGTGATAGTCTCACACTGGAGTCAGTAGTGAAGATTGGGGCTCCTTAGTTACTGACCCAGGATAGTAAGGGAGGTCACATTTTACTGTTGGCAGTCCGGTGGGATATAGCCGGATATCACAGCTGGGATAAATTTGCTTCTCTTCTGCCTAGTGTATGGTGAATAATCATTTTCCACAAACACTCTGCTGTCTCCAAATTTTAATACCATGCCCTTCTGTCACAGGTTTGTCAAGATCATCTCTTTCTCCTGGTATGAGTGCATCTTTACTAATACAGGTATTGGCTGCTTTCTCATAGTGAGGTTTGGAGTATACCTATGATGTGCCATTTCAATTAGCAAATCCTGCTGTGGAATACCACTCCAGTTGCTTATTTGTGCCTTTATAAAATTAATACAGTCTGTTCCTTCCAGTCTCCCTGATACAGTGGAAAGTCTCAGGTTTTCCCTGTGCTGTGTGCTCTGTCCTCTAACTATACCATTTTTGAAACAGCTCTTGTTGTTGAGCAGTCTCGTACTCATCCAGTCTTTTCTTCATTTCATCCTCTGATTTTTGCAGTTTTATGAGTTCATCTAAACAGCTTTTTAAAGCTTCTTTCATTTTTTACCAGCTTTTTGTGATTTGAGTTGATATATTCCTTCAGTATTTTATTTCAATCAGCAATGAGCACATTGGATTTATTTTTACCTGTAGATTACTGGAAGCCATGTCTTGCACCAAACTGGGGAGCATGAACTGCTTTTTGCTGAACAGCTGCAGGATTATTTCCAGTCAGTGTTTTCTCTTTTCTTTCATGCTCCCTATGTTTCTTCTTTGCTAGAATCCAGGCAGTGTACTTACTAGCCAGTAACAGAATTTACTAAAACTGTCATAGTTACTGGCCCTTGTCTCTCAGTTTCTTTTTTCATACTGGGAGAGCTGTAATTAAGCTGTTTATCAGTGTACAGCTGTCTTGGAAGTCTCCATCAGTATATGTTTGATCTCTATTAGCCTGGTTATACAAAGTGAAAAATGCAAGAGATGAATGTGTTCCATAACATATCTTACATAATGGAATATAAACAAGGAATAACAACCATGGGATTTCTAAATTATAGTAAAACTTTTAACAGGGTAAGCTTTGGTGTTCTAGTAAGCATGATGACTGAATTGAGGAGCAGAAGAAAACTTGTGAAGTGGGTTTGGGTTTGATTCCAAAACAGAACCTGTTGAATGACACCTACAGGACATTCTGCTGTTTTCATGATCATGCCCCATAGTATATCACATAGATCAAGTATGGGTCCAAACTCCATACTATTCAGGAGGGATAAATACCCCAAGAATATAAAACCTGAGCAAGTAGTAACTAGTAACTTGTTGCTGATATTTACTCATTTAATGAAGTTCAGCTCTTTGTGACCTGAAGCACTGTAGCACACCAGACCTGCCTGTGAACAGCTGCTTCTTTCATTTGTTACAGATTCATATTCGTTACTTCATTAATTCATGTCGATTCTTCTTTGCTTCTCCTGCCTTTCTTATTCTTCCTCAAAATTTCCTGGCATCAATGTCTTCTTTAGAGAATTCTGTCGTTGCATTATATGGTGAAAGTATCTGAATTTTAGATTTACTATTAGAACTTCCATGAATACTCTGGATTTATTTCTTTAAGTATTGGCTGATTTGCTATTTCCTTTTAGTGCACATAATTTTCAAATATTTTCCCCAACACCACACTTCAAAAGCATCAGTTTTCCATTGCAAAGGCTTACTTATATTCTAGTTCTCACTGCTACCTGTTAGTACCGAAAAAGCATAGCTTTGACCAGAAGTACTCATATCCAAAATTGACAAGATCAGGATCACCTGAATAATGGGACAGAATAACGTTTTCTTAACTTCATATCATAGGTGATGTGAATTTATAATACTAGGCAATTTGTGAGTGTCACTGATATGGTAATCTGTTCTACATTTCTGAACTGTAGAGCTCAGAATTCAGAGTATGAAACTGAGCTACATTAAAAAGTTGTATTTGATTGGGAGTGAGTGGCTGATGCTGGCTTGCTCATCCTGGGAGGAGGTGACAGTCTGGTCTGTTACTAATCTGATTCCTGTGAAGAATACAACATGCAGTGCTGGATATGTGCTTTTTTTCTTTCATAAGCAGCACGCAGCAGTCTTCCAGAGGATGTGTGTAGGAAGATGCCTAACACCATGAATAGAAGACATAGCAGGCTCTCTTGCAAATGACAACACACGTTAGCTTCCAGTGAGTGGAAATTAGGTCACTACCCTGGAAAGCCCTGATAACTACCTGGATGATGGTCGCTGAATACTGGTTCTCATTCCAAGGGCAAGGAATCCAAAGATCGAGCATGTTGTATGTGTACATGTATGTTGAAGCTTTTCAATATGGGATGCAACAATTTCATCAATGTTTTGCAGTTTGTGTTTCAATGTATGATCAGTCTCCAGTTTTTCAGATTTTTTTCCCTTTTTATAAATACAAAATAACAGTAAGTGTAATCCAGGAATCGGTAATCCCATCAAAATGCATTTATTCAAAACTTATTAAAATATTCTTTAGGTCCTTATTTAGTCTCATTTAGAAGTCGTAACTCACCTCATGTATCATGGAGGGGTATCCTTGTCTGATGCCTTTCCACAGGGGGAAGTGACTTATTCTTCCCAAATGTGTTACTAAACAAAAGAGCTCATGCAATAAATATACTTTAGCTAGATGTGTGTAACATTTATGACCATTTGTGTTAACTAAACATTTCATAAACATTTCCTCTGATAACTGAGTTTAATAAATAGTTGTTGCTTCATTTGTTGTTTCATCTCTCTAATTTATGCTGATTCAGTTAATCTGTCAATTTCTAAGACTATGAATATGTAACTCAGGCTGTTAGAATGCCCTTTATTTGTTATCAGTAACAACAAGACCATTGCATTGGTTCAACAGTGATTTGTATGTTTGTGAATCAATTTATCTAGACAGTCAGTTCCAAAGGTTGAATTCTTGTTCATATTTATGTGTAAAGGCAATCGACCACTCAGCCCAAGATGTAGATCTGAGTGACATTCTGCTAAAGAGGTTAGACATTCCACAAACCTAGTCATGTCATGTGCAAGAGAAGCGTTTAATCACTTAATAACTTTCCCTACTACAATGTTCTCATTATTTGCCTAAATTCCCCTCAAGTTGTCTGGTGATTGGAGAAAGAAGGATTATAATACTCACAATCTGCTTCTGCAGTATGTCAGAAAAGATCCATCCATTTTCTGATTACTGCGTTTATCCTATATAAGGTCAAGAGGATGCTGCAGCCTGCCCTGGAACAAATTGGTACCTAACGCTGAAACCCATTCATGGCAGGCACTGGTCTGTTGCAGAGTTCGCTGTCTCTTTTACTTATACACTACAGACATACCCCTATAGACAAATTGTAGAATGCCAGTTCCCATTCCTCATGGATTTCAGAGTAGCAGAGAAGAGGAGCACACATAGAAAACCCTTGTGAATACAGGGAAGATATCCACATTCCACACAGAAGGCACTGCTGCTCAGAATCAAACCAGAGAACATCTTGCTGTGAGGCAGCAATGCATTCCTGAGCCACTGTGCTGCCATATCAGAAGACATAACAATTATTTCTGTTTTAATCTGTAATTGGTCATGGGTATACCGTCAGGCATGCCACAACACTAAGAGGTCAAGTTTGCACATTTCTAAGACATCTTTGACATCTTGAGTATATTAGTCTGTGAGTTACCGCGCCTGTTGGTATATTAATAACTACATATTATTTATTCTTACTTAGCAATGTTGTCTGTTCACTGGAAGTTGTGAGGCTATACCAGTAAACCAGACGAACATGCTTGGTTACCCTAACTGTAGCCTAATATAATAATTTGCCTGGATAAGGAACGCTGACAGTACCCATGCATGTTTATAAAGAAGTAAAATAGTAATACCAGTACATAGCTCTTCCCCAAGTCTCCAAATCCCTCTTCTACCCGGCTCATCTTAACAATGTCTTGATGTTTCCACAATAAACAGAACATGCTGGAGGGATAGATTCCTGTCCCAGAGACTTCCCATACTCTGGAACAGACTACCTATCTATGTCAAACAGAGCTCCTCATTAGCACTCTTCAAGAAAAATCTTGATGATTGGATGGGAAATGGGAAATTTACCCTGGGGATCACTTCTCTGGCTCTGCTCAACAGGGGTACAGGAAAATAATTTTCTTGGGTGGCGAAATCCAGGGTAAATTTTTTGGCTAGGCTTGTATGGGCCCTAGGGCCGATAGCCTAGTACCTACCTATGAACCTATGAACCTATAAATAACTCTGGTATCCTGCAAGCATAAGATAACAGTCAGAAGTTATTTACTCCATTGGACTACTGCTAACTAATTAAATGATGCCTTGATACTGTTGAAATTATGATAGACAATAGTCAAACTATCCATTGTCAACTGCTACGAGTTTCCTAGCAAATTGTTTATTCTATTGTCTTTTTATGTCCCATATTCTTGTACCAATAACCTCTTCTGGCCATCATTTTTGCTTTCTTTCTTCCATTGTATGTTCTGTGTCCCCATCATTGCTTAATACCTCCTATTTATGTGAAACAGCCACAGGTACAAACGACTCCATAAAATCCTGGAAGGAGATCTCCCAAACTATGCAGCTGTTATAGCTTATAGTGAAATCATTCAGAGACTCTAAACTATGGATGCCATTATAGGGAGTAGTAGTGTCAGAAACTGCTGGCAACAAGGCAAGTGAATTATTAACAGCACCCTGATTATGAGGAATCAATTATTATCAGCACCAGTGTTTTCACCAGAGTAATGGCCAGATAAAATATCTTTTGTAAGTACAGCGGTAGAATCTTGTAAAATCTGTATGACATTGTTTGAAATATCTTTCACAAACTCTAAAAATGTAAGAACTGACTCATTTAATACAACAAGGTCTACATTCAGGTATGCCCCCACTCCCGTTATTTACAACACTTCTTTCTAGGACAGTTATATAATATATGATTTGAAATTCAATAGAAATGGCAAGTGCTAGTCTACAAAACATACCTTTTCATCGCACTACAGTGGGGAAAACGGCAAACTTACAGGGATGGCCAAGCAATTTCCTATGGAAAGAGGCCACTGATGTCAGTATACGTGATTTTGTGTATTTGTTGTGTTTGTGTCAATGAGGAGGCATTCATTGCAATGCCTCTTCGAGTATTTGATATAGACCCAAAACAATACTCTCTCATTCTGTCGCTGTCAGATGTGACATATCCAGGATTTATACTGAAACAAGACAAAGGCTGGAAAAAAGAAAATTAAAAGTTAATTTGGGGTGGTGATCTTTAGCCATTGGGGGAATGTGAATGTGTGTTTATCATATTTATATAGAATTAAAAGATAGTAACTTCCTGTTCTTATTGAGGTGGCTAGGTTAATGTTCATAGTTTAAGCTATAAATAATGTATTTTTAAACATAAATACATAAAAACAGGAGGAAATGAACAAATTAAGTGGTAGTTTGTTCTTGCATTTGCAAAGTAATTACATGTTTTTTTCCACTAGCACATATGCTTGGGTGAAGACAAACAGCCTACTGGTGCATGCAATTAAGCAAAAGAACACTGAGTGAAATCTGTAAGGTACAGTGTGATTATATTTTAAAGGGATGTTGACAAACTGGTCAGTAAACATAAGAGGTAAAGTAAGAAATTAAGCTTAAAACTGCAGATAGTGAATAGCCAAATAACCAGTTGTCTCCCCAGCAGCCTTAGTACTTTAATGCATAACATTAACAGCGCACAGTTTAGTACAATTGTTTAAGGTTAGCCAATGTACTTTTTCTTATGATTAAGAGTTCATCTTAGCTAAAAGAATGCAAGAGTTCTTTTTCACATCTAGGAGGGAAATAGAAAGAGAAGAAGACAGACAGTGTTTTGTGTAAGTGGGGACACAGGCATTAGCATGATTAATCTTTAACTTTAGAATAGATGATACCTGTCAGTACAACTTTTGTTTTGAGTTAACTGCTATTTGGATGGATAGACTTCCTTTTTGGAAGTTGTATACAGTTCTGTGTGTTTGCTGTGAAATTAAATGTGATAGGTGTTTTGTAAATGTAATTAGTTTTTTGTTTAACTATTTTTGAAGTGAAAAGTCTGAGAATATATGACCTGGATTCAAATAGAGGTGAAAAGAAACAACTGCTTGCAAGATTGTTCTGTTAGTCACTAGTATGTGCATGTAATCTTGCAAAATGGGAATATAAATTCAAAATACATGTGTATAATACATGGACCAGTATTTTTTTTTAAATCAGAATGGCTACTTTGCCAATATTAACATTGAATAAAATGGCCTTCCAGGTAAGTATATATTTTTTTACATTTCTGGTGAACATTGACAGAAGATCCATCAAACAAGATCATTGGTGATAACAGTAGTCAAAACCAAACAACATCAATGTAACATGATCCAAATGTAAACAAATGTGTTATATTTGAGGTCACATAAAACAACTAAAACTTTGACTTTTACATAAGGTGCTGCACCCCCACACCCCTGGAAATTAAATATATTAATTCTAGAGTAATGCAGTCATAGAGAAAGATGAAAATTCCTTAAATATATTGCAGTCGAACTGTTGCAGTTCGACTGTAATATAATGAAATCATTTTCACCACCAATGAAAATTACCACTATGAGTGGCAAGAGATAAATGTGTGTCATGACCAAACCACTGGTGGCCCTATATGTATAGGGAAAAAGTAAAGCCTGTTGAATTACATTAAGAAGTATAGGGTGCTGATAGCAATGTTACAGGAGATGCATTTGAACAGAAATTAACTTGTGAATTTGACAAAGGCGTATCAGGGACAAATTAAAAGTTTACTGGATTCAAAAACTGTTACTGATTGTGAGGGGCTCCAGTAATAATAGAAAATTACTGCTCAATTTCTGAGTTGTTTGGCTTCTGCTACATACCTATAATCAACTGCATTACTAGCTGAGTTAAGTACAAACTTGCAGCGTTAAAGACTGTATTGCATTTTATTTTATTTTTCTGTGTATTTAATTGTTTCATTGGTCTGTGTCTCTCTGTAGTTATATATTTTTCTATTTAATTGTTTCATAGAATACTGTGGTCTCTCTCTGTCTCTGTAGTTAGTGGAGGCTATTGTTTCACATCATTGATATTCAGTGTTAAATTCTTAGCCTAGAGGGTTTCTGTGTATTTATAAGAGTTAGTCACATATATTTAAATTTATTATTGTTCAATTTCTGAGTTCTTTGTCTTCTGCTACATTATCTACAATCAACTGCATTACTAGTTGAGTTAAGTGCAAACTTGCAGTGTTAAAGATTATACTGCATTTTATTGTATTATTCTGTGTATTTAATTGTTTCATTGGTCTGTGTCCTTCTGTGGTTATTTATTTTTCTATTTAATTGTTTGATAGAATACTGTGGTCTCTCTCTGTCTCTGAAGTTAGTGGGGGCTATTGTGTTTCACTTCATTGATATTCAGTGTTAAACTCTTAGCCTAGAGAGTTTCTGTGCTACATCCCTACAATCAACTGCATTACTAGCTGAGTTAAGTATAAACTTGCAGTGTTAAAGATTGTTCTACATTTTCTTTTATTTTTCTGTGTATTTAATTGTTTCATTGGTCTGCGTCTCTCTGTAGTTATTTATTTTTCTGTTTAATTGTTTCATAGAATACTGTGGTCTCTCTCTGTCTCTGTGGTTAGTGGGGGCTATTGTGTTTCACTTCATTGATATTTAGTGTTAAACTCTTAGCCTAGAGGATTTCTGTGTATTATAAGAGTTAGTCACATATATTTGAATTTATTACTGCTCAATTTCTGAGTTGCTTGTCTTCTGCTACATACCTACAATCAATGGCATTACTAGCTGAGTTAAGTGCAAACTTGCAGTGTTAAAGATTATACTGTATTTTATTTTATTATTCTGTGTATTTAATTGTTTCATTGGTCTGCATCTCTCTGTGTTTTTTTATTTTTCTATTTAATTGTTTGATAGAATACTGTGGTCTCTCTCTGTCTCTGAAGTTAGTGGGGGCTATTGTGTTTCACTTCATTGATATTCAGTGTTAAACTCTTAGCCTATAGGGTTTCTGTGTATATAAGAGTTAGTCAAATATCTTTGAATTTATTACTGCTCAATGCCTGAGTTGTTTGGCTTCTGCTGCATGCCGACAATCAACTGCATTACTAGCTGAGTTATGTACAAACTTGCAGTGTTAAAGATTGTACTACATTTTATTTTATTTTTCTGTGTATTTAATTGTTTCATTGGTCTCCGTCTCCCTGTAGTTATTTATTTTTCTATTTAATTGTTTCATAGAATACTGTGGTCTCTTTCTGTCTCTGCAGTTAGTGGAGGCTATTGTGTTTCACTTCATTGATATTCAGTGTTAAACTCTTAGCCTAGAGGGTTTCTGTGTATTATAAGAGTTAGTCACATATCTTTGAATTTATTACAGCTCAGTTTCTGAGTTGTTTGTCTTCTGCTACATACCTACAATCAACTGCATTACTAGCTGAGTTAAGTACAAACTTGCAGTGTTAAAGATTGTACTGCATTTTATTTTAGTTTTCTGTGTATTTAATTGTTTCATTGGTCTGTGTCTCTCTGTAGTTATTTATTTTTTTATTTAATTGTTTCATAGAATACTGTGGTCTCTCTCTGTCTCTGCGGTTAGTGGGAGCTATTGTGTTTCACTTCATTGATATTCAGTGTTAAACTCTTAGCCTATAGGGTTTCTGTGTATTATAAGAGTTAATCACATATCTTTGAATTTATTACTGCTCAATGTCTGAGTTGTTTGGCTTCTGCTACATACCTACAATCAACTGCATTACTAGCTGAGTTAAGTACAAACTTGCAGTGTTAAAGAGTGTACTACATTTTATTTTATTTGTCTGTGTATTTAATTGTTTCATTGGTCTGCGTCTCTCTGTAGTTATTTATTTTTCTATTTAATTGTTTCATAGAATACTGTGGTCTCTCTCTGTCTCTGCGGTTAGTTTGGGCTATTGTGTTTCACTTCATTGATATTCAGTGTTAAAATCTTAGCCTAGAGGGTTTCTGTGTATTATAAGAGTTAGTCACATATCTTTGAATTTATTACTGCTCAATTTCTGAGTTGTTTGATTTCTGCTACATACCTACAATCAACTGTATTACTAGCTAAGTTAAGTATAAACTTGCAGTGTTAAAGATTGTACTGCATTTTATTTTATTTTTCTGTGTGTTTAATTGTTTTATTGGTCTGCGTCTCTTTGTAGTTATTTATTTTTCTATTTAATTGTTTCATAAAATGCTGTGGTCTCTCTCTGTCTCTGCAGTTGGTTTTCCACCAGCTGTTCCTGTTCTTGTTCTGGTATTAATCTTGGTAGCATTGTAAATGCCTGCCCCTCCTGTAAATTTGTGTTTGTACACTCGTCCTGGGTCTATCTCATTGTTCACTCAACCGAGTAAAATGAGATCATATTTTGACTTCAGGCACTCCTACCAGTCCCATCTGTTCAGCTCTATCCCAGCTCAATTCCAGTCTAGTGTCACTAGCTCATTCTACCGAATACAAAGAGAACATTTATGAAGGGCAAGCCACTTAGGTCCTTAATTTTGAATTATCTTCTGTTTCACCTTTCTCCCTTTCCACTTTCAAAAAAAATTTTAAGCTTGTTTGCTGACTTTCCTGTAACTAGTTTAGTCCAGATACAGATTTGCTGCATCCAGCACTGCTTGTAAGCTTCTGAGCCCCCCAAGCCTTTCTGTGTTGGAGGAAGCCTTCTAGCTTATCATTGGGAGTGGTAAGTACTAGGTAGCCTATCTACCACAAGAGTGGTTTCTAGCCCAGAAATTGTAGTTTATTGGCTGTTTGGTCAGTTTTTCCATCTCTTTCAACTTTCTGGTTTTAAAGCCCATGCTTGCGCTTGTTTTCCACCTTTCCTATAACTAGTCTAGTCCAGATACGGATTTGCTGTATGCAGGACTGTTTGTAAGTTTCTGAGCCCTCCTGTGTTGGAGGGAAGCATTCTAGCTTATCAGTGGGAGTGGTAAACACTAGTAAGACTATCTACCACAAGATCCAGGTACAGATTCTTAGATTTAGCACTTGAATTTGCTTATTCGTGCTCAGCACTTGTTCAGAACTTGTTGTTAGCACTAAATAAGCTACAAATTACTACAGCACTCAACCTTCCTCTTGATCTAGAGGAAAACAGTTTTTGCACTTACTTTCCTCTCTTGCTTAGAGAAAAACAGCTCTTTTACTCACTTTCCTCACTTGTCTAGAGGAAAGTAATTTTTTATTCAGGCATGTCCAAGGGTCAGCTCCTAGTGTTCCCGCCTGTCTATCTGATGAATCTGGGCATCTTGAGGCAATGTAGCAATTGCCTCATGTACACAGACGACCCTCTCCTCCTATCACCCAATGCGACAACCTGTGAAAGATGCACTTATCTAGCCAAACTGGAGGTAAAAACTCTATCCAACCAAGACTGCACTTGACTGTCAAGAGGAGAAGGTAAACACTTGCACCACACCACACTCATTACATAGTCCCACTAAACATTCACCACCAAAATTCACACATAGAAGCACAAAAACATTTGCAGAGGCTCTCAATAATAATCTGCTCAAGCAACAGAGACCTCCAAAGCAGAAATGCAACACAACCGAAATGACACATAGCCCACAGACTCAGTGTGCCAATAAACCACAGCCCATAAGGCAAACCAACGTACCCAACACACTAGTCATAGGTGACTCTATAGTTAGGCACACTCACCAGGCTAAACAAGGTTACTGTCAGCTGCCTGTCGGGTGCCAGGATCCGCCACATAACCCACACACTCACGTCAATCCACAAGTACAAATATGACTCTGTCATTGTCCATCTTGGTGTGAACGACCTGAGACATACCTCCCTGGACTACATGACAAGAGAATATACCAAAAGAAAACAGTCCTTGAACCAAATAAGGAATCAGATGCAAAAACCAGAAAATACAAGAAAAAGAAAAATAATCTGATTCCACACAGCAGTGGAAATCAATATGTCCTTTATTATGGTAAGGATAAGCGCTTTCTCGGAATAACATCCGCTTCATCAGACCAACAAAGATAGAATAACAGTTGCATTTTTAAACACTAAAACATCCAATCAAAAATCAGAAAAAAATGTGCATCATTGCTAAAAGCCATGTGATAAAATGCATCTGTAGAATATATAGATCTTTAAAAAATTTAATAAAAACAGACTAAATGAACAATATGCATTTAAAAATGGTAATGAATACAATAGTAAAAAATAATAAAAGATGGACTATTGAAATATATATGATAAAATATTAAAAAGAGAAATCAATGCTTTAATGGCCATGCTTTAAGGAAGGGTTTCAGGGAAACTCTGTTGTTTAACCAGGAGGTTTATCAGCTTGAAAGCGCAAAATCCATTTCTGTTCATTAGATTCTGTTCTATTATTTATGTCACCTCCTCTCTTGGTACTATGCAGAATCTCTAGTACCATAAAGCTAAATTTATGTTCTTTACCCTCTTTAGCTACATGTAGTGCTAGTGCACTGGTTTCTTTAACATTCCTAATATCCCTAAGGTGTTCAAGTATTCTGTCCTTAAACACCCTGTTTGTTTTCCCTATGTAAAATGAAAAGCAGGTAGTACAATAGCAAAAATAGAAAACATTTTTTGTTTGACAATTTGCATAAAAAGCAGTATCTATCTTAAAACCCAAAGTGGGATGTGTGAAATGATTACCAATGTGTATATGTGTACAGGCCATGCAATTCCTGCACATATATGTACCAAGTCTATCAGATATTAAAGTTGATTTAGTATTAAAGGATCGATAATAGAGCTGACTCTAAGTGATCTATTATTTCTAAAAGCAAAGTCTGGCTGTCTGCCAATTACCCCATTCAACTCATGTACAGTAGACAGAATATCCCAGTTCTTTTTAATAATATCACATGCTACATGCACATTGCTGGCAAAAGTCAATGGCATCCTTAGTTTATTGCTAGAGGTATCAGTGGAAGCATCACATGAGAAAGTATTGTCAGTATTATCCCTATTGTTAATACTAGTGGGGATGAGGGAAAAGTATGGCTGGCACTTACCTGACTTATGCCGCCATCCTTCTGCTATTTGAGAATCAATAAGTTTACTGCTATAGCCTCTTTCTAAAAATTCTTAAGTGTTTGTAATGCAACAATGAGACTATCATCATCATTAAAAAGTCTCATACTTCGAAATATCTGTCCTTTCAACACATTAAATTTCGTATGATTCGGATGTGTACTGCCATAGTGTAGAACATTATTCTTTCTAACAGTTTTCTTATACAAAGTAGTAGACACAGTGGATAAATTATTTTTAGTAACTTTAACATCCAAAAACTCTACTTCTTTATCAGAATATTCATAGGTAAAACTCAAGAAAGTATTTAACTGATTTAAGTATAAAAGAAACTCTTGTAGCCGCTGATCTGAGCCATGCCACAACAAAAAAATATCATCCACAAAACGTTTATACCATTTGATGTTAACCTAGTATTCATTATTCAAAAGTACATGTTCAGCTGCCCAATTAGCTAGGGATAGGTTGGTGTAGCTATTAGCACAAGCTGTCTATTTTTGCTATTGTACTACCTGCTTTTCATTTTACATCCATCTTTTATTATTTTTTACTATTGTATTCGTTATCATTTTTAAGTACATATTGTTCATTTAGTCTGTTTCTATTCAATTTTTTAAAGATCTATATATTCTACAGATGTATTTTATCACATGGCTTTTAGCTATGATGCACATTTTTTCTGATTTTTGATTGGATATTTTAGTGTTTAAAAATGTAACTGTTATTCCATCTTTGTTGGTTTGATGAAGCGGATGTTATTCCGAGAAAGCACTTACCTTACTGCAATAAAGGACATATTGATTTTCACTGCTGTGTGGAACCAGATTATTTTTCTTTTTCTTGTATACATGACAAGAGACATGGAAGAGCTCTCCGATCTTGTAGCCCAGGCAGGTATGACCCTAGCCCTGAGTAGCATCCTGCCATCACCCAGAATGATACTGCAGTACAAGGACAAAATGATTGACTTCAACAATTGACTACGCTTCTGGTGTCATTCTAAGGAGATCCAGTATCTCTCTGCCTAGGACAACATGGTCAACAGACCACGATGCTTTGCCAGAGATGGCCTGCACCTGTTTCCCCTGGGATTCCATATACTGGTTAAGGCTCTTGCCGCCCCTATAGTGCCTTTTTTAGGCAAGGTTCAAATGACAAATTCACCACCGTAACATAAACAGGCAAGCAAAAATTGAAGGTAATGCTACTCAATGCTAGAAGTCTAAATCTCAAAATGCACTCACTCGAGGCACTCCTTAAAATGGGGAACATCGATATCTGTGCAGTGACTTGAGACCTGGTTCAAGGCTCTAGAGAGTGCTCCTGCATTAGCAGGCTATAACTCATACCACACTTTTCAGCCATCTAACCTGGACCAGAACACCAAAGCCAGAGGTGTGTCCATGTTCATTAAGGATATCCACACCTCCAGGCTAGTTGCGCAGCATAATGCATCTGAGGTTATCCAAGTGCAACTAACTCTGGGCAAAACTGCAATCCAAATTTTAGCTTGCTACAGATCCCCCATTATGCCCCAGGATTCCCACTCCTCTTTTCTTGATATACTGAAAAATATTAGGGTTCAACTAAACACCCTAATATTGGGTGGTTTCAACTACCCCACCTTTAACTGGGAAAACTACTCATGTACCAACTTCTTTGCTCAAGTCTTTCTGGAATTCATAAATTCCAATGCCCTGGATCAACTTGTCGACACCCCCACCAGGGGCAATAATATCCTAGACCTAGTCATTACCAGCATGAATGACCGGTGTTCCACACCTGAAATCAACTCCTTGTTGGTCAGATCCGCCCATAAGCTAATCACGCTAGATATCGGCATCCCACCTCCATCCACCATTAAGGAAACCATAGTAAAAGATTTCTCCAAAGCCAACTTCATGCTTCTTAAGACAGAAGTGGTGAATTTCATGATACCCATGCAGATGGACAATACAGTTACAACTGCTGAATCCTACACAAATGCACTCTGTAAGCACTTACACAAGTGCCTGGATCGTGCTATCCCAAACAGAACCAAGATGCTATTCTCCAAAAAAACACAAACCAAAAGACAGCTGGTTCACCCAGGCTAACACTGTGCTGAAAAGCAAATAAACTGTCTGGGCAATCCAGTAATAAAAGTTCTGTTAAAATCCAGAATTTAATGAAAAGAATGAAATAAAACAAAATAAGAACAAAACTAATAAAAATTAAGTCCCTTGTCCAATGATAAGCTCTTTCGAATAGCTCTTCTTCAGATCATATTGATACTATTCGAAAGCACTTATCATTGGATTATTTATTGGACAGTTCACCGCAGCAAAAGGGAATACCTTTTCATTTTTTTTATCCTCCAAAAAAAGGAAGCCAATCTGGTGGTCCCCTGCCATAAACAAACTCTACAACAGAAGGAAGAAACTGTTGCAAAAGAGAGTAAAATCCCATGAGTGAAGGAGCTACCTGGTCAGTCTCAGTAAGAAGCTGAGATCCCTTATAAGATCCTCCAAAGCTAGTTACAAAAACAAAATCACCACTGATTCTAAGGACAACCACAAAGCATTCTATAGCTATGGAGCAGGATAGAGGAATAAATACAATTGTATTTATTCTTGTATCCTGCTCCATTTTTGTGCTTTTTGTTACTTGGTGCTTTTCTACAAATTTCCATTCTATAGCTGTGTCAAGAATCTCAGTAACAACACCCAGATCTGCTCTGAGTTACAGCACAGTGCCATGGAAATTACAGAACCAACTGATATTGCCAACATCCTGGCAGATAGGTTCAGTGCTAACTTTACCCCCCCTCTCACCCCCTAAAGGGCTCATATCTATACAGGAAGAATGCAGAGTCCCTGTAATCACATCTATGCAGGTAAAAGCTGCACTCTCTAAAACCAAAAACACAGCATCCATGGGACTGGACAACATCCCAGGCTGCGTTTTACATGAACTTCAGAACAAACTGGCTCCCCACCTAAGCACCATGTTCAGTCATAGTCTCACATCAGGCTTTGTGGCCACTGAATGGCACACAGCAACAGTTATCACACTTCACAAAGGGGGAGCCACCACTGATCCTGGGAACTATCCCCCTATTAGCCTGACGAGCCTGGTCTGCAAGGCCATGGAACATATCATCATGGAACTCATAAACAAAGACATTGGTAACCTCCAAACTCAGGTCCCCACCCAGTTCGGATTTGTGAAAGGCAGATCATGCCCTCTGAACCTGATTGACTTATTTGAGGCAGTCACCAAAGTCGTAGATGAGGGTAAAGTGGTTCGCACAGCCTAGCTTGAACTCGCCAAGGCTTTTGACACCATCTCCCATTTTGGAATTATAGCTAAACTCACTAAACTAGGTATAAATCCCTACATCACTGACAGAACCCACACTGTAAAAGTTGCAGATTCCAAATCTGACTTCAAACAAGTGACAAGTGGAGTACCACAGGGTTCAGTCCTGGGACCTCTCCTGATTGGTATCTACTTCTCCAAAGTACAGGCTAACACAGAAGGCCTCTGCCTAATGAAATTCACAACTGACTACAAACTAGGAGCCATAGTCGAGTCCCCACATGATGTGACATCCTACAGAAGGGCCTCAGTGAGACAGATGCCTGGTGTCAGAGGCTTGACCTCAAGCTCAATGCTGAAAAGTGCATTGTTACCCCCTTTGGTAAAAACTCTGTACCCATGAACCACCACATAAATGTCAGTCTACTTAATGTCGAATGTGTGATAAGAGACCTTGGGACCCAGGTGGACAGTAGTCTCTCCTTTGATAATCAGATTGCCACAGTAGTCAGGAAATCCTTCTATGTGGGACACCTCATCATGAAAGGATTCTCCTCCAGGAAAAAAGAGGTCATTGTTCCCCTCTACTCGTCACTCATTAGACCCATTATAGAGTACAACGCCCCTTTGGAATGTAGCTCACAAGACATCTGCAGCAGCTGGAAAGGCCACAGAAGTACCTCACAAAGAGGATTACTGGCCTCAAACATATGCCCTACACTGACCATCTCAAAAATCTCCAGTTTTACTCTATAGCATATCACCTGCTCCAAGGAGATCTCTGCCTAACATATAAAGCTATGTTAAACTCAGAGCTGTTGGACATGCTACACCTTAAGAAATCCCAATCCCTCCGAGCTACACACTCTAGGGACCTAAACCTTGTCACCACAATAAACAGGACAGGCTGGAAGGATAGATTCCTGTCCCAGATACTTCCTATACTCTGGAACAAGCTACCCATGTATGTCAAGCAAAATTCCTCATTAGCACTCTTCAAGAAAAATCTTGATGAGTGGATGGGAAATAGGAAATACACCCCAGGGATCACTTCTGTGGCTCTGCTCGACAGGGGCACAGGAAATTAACCTTCTTGGGTGGCGTAAGCCAGGGAACCTTGTTGGCTAGTCTTACTTAGGCCCTTGGGCCGATAGCCTAGTACCTACTTATGAACCTATGAACAAAATGAAATCATGGGGTTATTATGCAACAGTTCATTTTTCTTAATCTTCAATCCACTGTTGCTTCCCAGCCTGCAGTCAGACTACATCTTAGTCTTCACGTTTTTTAACTTCATATGTTACAGAGAAAAGTAATGCCAAATATCTTCCAGATCTACTACATCAATGCATAACTATAAAAATAAGTCCATATGCGATCAAATATTAATATCTTGTAACAAATGAACTCCAAGGAATTGATGTTGTTCTGTAATAAATTTCTCAAAACAGTCTGATATCAGTTGAAAGATTTACAAGTTGTGTCCACTAAAGTCCCAGTACTGAGATGAATGAAAGGACCACTGTTTTCAGAGTCAAACCCCAATGGCTAAAGAATTTTTTCATGCTCGCTTCATCCCGTGGCTGCTGTACTCCATTCAAATGGCCCATTCTTTGTGTGGTAGCTGGGCATTCCTAGGTGAGACCACAGAAACTCATTAAGCCCTCACTTTCCCAGCAAGATTCAGGCAGTAAGGAGTGAGCCAGCTTGCTGGTCCTAGAAGGTGGCCTACAGTTTCCCTCGCGGAGCATCTTGCAGCCCCTCATCAGCTCTTCTGAACTATTGCTGTCTCCTAAGGGGATACAAGCCTGTGTAAACTGAGCCTCTGTAAACTGAGTTCCCCGTCTTATGAGTACAAATGCAGTCTGACAGAGCAGAATAAATAGACTCAGACTTCGGACTACACAGGGTATCACACCTAGTGCTTCCACTCAGTCTTACTCATTTGGCGAGTAAGAAATACCTACCTCACTCCCTCTCCTAAAGATGGACCAACTAGCAATGGCCACTGGCTCACTTCCTGTCCAAACAACTTATATAGGCACCCCAAACCACTAAATTAAGTTTATTCACCTAAACAAGAGTCAGGCTTTATCCCGCTGTGCTGGTATTTTCCACTGGCATCCAAAGAAGAAACTGTAGCTGCATATACCTTCAGACCTTTGTGTACGGAAACTTCCACAACCACTTGTACCTTAGGACAAACTAGTGAACTCTCCTCACACTAAACTTCACACATTCTTGTTGTAATATCAGCAGTAAAGAAGAAGTTTGCACACTGCTTTTGGAAGCCTGCAAAGTTTGAGAAACAGTCTCTGTAACCAAATCATCCTATAGTTCTTCCCAGGCTTTCTGCTACCATTGTTCTGCTGACCAGATTTATTCATCACTTTAAGTAAAACATCATTTGAAAAATGACGTTGTTGTAGGTGGAACATATCAACATCAGCTTTCACCATTTTCTGTACAGCAGTAGATACGTTGTTTTCCACTAGCACCTCCATATTGGACAGTCGCCATACTCATAACACAGAGAAGAGGGATTTTCCTGGTGTCCTGGAAAAAAAGTTACCTACTCATGAATACCATCTCAAGTCTTCCCTCAAAGTAGGATGCAAGCCTATAGGTGCATAACCTAGACAACAAAACATAAATGATTAAATAAACATAAACTAACAAGATGAGGTGATAACTACCCTAAATCTGGAGTAGATGATAGGTCAGCATTAGCAAATGAAGGCTACAATTGTAGCAGAGCTTCAGAGTTTCTCAAAGAATTACAAACTGGGCATGTCATCAACCAAATAGTGTAGAGTCAAGGTCCAGACAGTAAATTCAAAGAAAGTAACCCAAAGTAATGGAAGAATGCAGACAGGAGGTTAGGGGGTCTGTAGTGCTGTTATTTTTTCAAAACTATTAACTCATCAACTTTACAGCATATAACACAGAATGAATTAAGAGTGAGTCAAATATAAATATATTTGATAGTCTCCTTCTCCCTTACCTATATCCCCAAATAATGAGTAAGAAGGTCACATAAAAATGACGAAACAAGTCATGGGCATTCAGAATCGCCAGTTATCTGAAATGCCTGGTGTTCAATAGGGTTATTTGCATATATCCCATGTGCCTATGATTCAAGAGATTTGAGAGGTCACTCATTGGAAGTTCTAGCTTGGCTGGAGTTTTCATTTAGTTTTTACTGATTGTTTTTTCTGTGTGACCTTCTCACTCATTGTTTTAGTTTGTTATTTGGGATATTTTGCAATTACCCTAATGATAATGAACATCAGCTGGGTATAACAACCCTGTGATGTCCTTCAAGGATGCATCTGCAGTCCTAACATATGGGTTGTCCTGCCTCAGGCAGCCCTTCGGTCGGCCGGATTCCAAAGTCTGGGTCTGGCCTTGGCTGATGTCGCACTTCACCCGACGTCATAGCTGCTGTCAATTGGGTATAAAGGCATCAGCCGACGCCATTTTCCTCAGTCTTTCTTGCCGCGCGGTGCCCGAAGCAGAAGCTGTTCGCAAGTGCCGGTCGGTCAGATCCAGAGATTACTACTACCAAAGACTTCTAAAAAGCTAAGTACCCCGTTGGGGACTCTTTCTTGCCTCAGCCGATGTCAGAAAAAGTAAATAACTGTTTAACTTGTGGGAAACAAATACCTCATAAGGATTTCCACTCTTACTGCCTTCCTTGCTTAGGCCCAGACCACGACGTAGCAGCTTGTCTAGCCTGTGCTTCCTTCAACCGACGGACACTTAGGCGTCGGTCGGAGTTTGCAGAGGAGTTTTTCGGCCCCGCTTTTGCTTACAACATGCCGTCGGAGACTCCGACTTCACAATTAGCTAAGAAACGTAAGTAAAAGGACCGACACTCGCGGACCGCGGTTTCGGCCGAAACCACGGTTAAGCCAACCGCGAGTGTCTCGGTTTCGGCTGAAACCGAGTCCACGATTCTTCCTTCGGCCGAAAGCATGCCTCCTACAGCCGAGGCCTCACTCAGCATGGCTGAATCTGCTACTGAAATTCCACCTGCAGTTGCAGGCCCTCAGGATTTATCAGATACTATTCCTTTAGACATATCTACTCCTGCACGTGGAGCTGCTAGGCCCCCTGCATCTATGTCTATCATGGCTTTTTCTAGGGCTAAAGCAGCTAAATCCTCTAAGGCCTTGCCTACTAAAACCCCCTCACACAGGCCTACCTCTAGTTCACAAATGCTCAGCCTGGCAGAGGATCTCATTTCTTTGATCAGGGGATCCCAACCTCACCCTGACAGGGCCTCTCATCCACCTCCAGAGAAGAGGCCTAGAGCAGAGCCCCCTGAGCCAGTTTCAAAAGATTATTCCTTGGATGATTCAGAAAATTCAAATCCTCCAGAAGGCCCTTATTCTCCATATGAGGACTCTGATGCAGAAGATTCCATTCCTTCTGCCTCTCCTCCTGAGGAATTTTCTTTTGGGGAAACCTTGCATGCTATGAGAGAGCAATTTCAATGGCAGGGCCAGGATTTCTCAGATTCAAGGAAACGGCTAAGGACCTTTTTACATTTACCACAGCATAGGCCTTTAGCCATTCCTCCAGTACTAACAGTTGTAGATGATGCATTTAATGATGCTTGTACTGCCCCTGACTCTCTTCCCCCGGCCCCTGCTAAGCCCGACAGATACTACAGGGTCCCGGACACACACTTTCACTTGTATAAGGCTCCTATTGCAGATCCTGAAACTATTTCTCAGGGCCCCAAAGCTGTAGCAGCTGCCTCTGCCAAAAACCCCCTCCCCTCTGAAAGGGAATCTAGAGCATTAGAGAGATGGGGTAAAAAAAGTTTATACTTCTGCTACGCTTTCGGCTAGGGCCTTAAACTGTCAATTCCACATGATTCAGTATCAGGAATTTTTGTTAGATCAGCTAAATAAAAAACTGTCTTCTCCTGAACCTATAGACCATAAGTCCCTTCAGGATTTGGTACATAACACTCAGCAGGTCAGTAACCATTCCTTAAAATGCGGCTATGATGCACTGGAGGCTTCCTTTCGATCAGCTATGACGGGCACAGTGATCAGAAGGCATGCATGGTTAAAAGAGCAATCATTACCAGACCATGTGAAATCCACGCTCCTAGATGCTCCCATGGAGAAACAAAGTTTGTTTGGCTCCCCTGCACAGCAAGTGTTAAAGAAGGTGGAAGAAAAAGCAAAATCTGTCCAAACAGTCAAGGATTTCTTACAGGTCCAGCCTCCGAGGTTTAGTAGAAATTGGCCCTCGAAGAATTGGTCCTTTCCAGACACCTCCAGAACACAGAGAGGCAGAAACAGGTGCTCAAGAGGAAGAGGAAGAGGTCAATCCAGAGGTGCCTACAGGGGACGTCAGTGGCAGCCTAACAACCAAAGAAGTACTGCCGCAGATCCAGCTACTACCACTACCACAGGACAGTCACAATGACTTGGCTCTGATACCGCCTACCAGGGAACAACTGGAAGCACCCTTAGGCGGAAAGCTAGCCTTATTCTCAGTAAACTGGCATTGCATTACAGGAGACAAATGGATTTTACAGACAATAGACAAAGGCTACAGGTTCCACTTCCATACTCTACCAAGAAAGAGAGGAATGCCAAACCTACCACCAAACCAAAAAGCAAACGCTCTAGAACAAATCAATCACTTACTAAGGATGAGAGCTATAGAAAGAGTACCGTCTATGGAACAAGGACAAGGATTTTACTCCAGACTTTTCCTGGTACCAAGAAAAGAAAACCAATGGAGGCCTATTCTCGACCTGTCCGCTCTGAACACATATCTCATTGTTCCAAAATTCAAAATGCTGACCCTACAGCAGCTTCTTCCCATGCTGGGCAAGGAGTCTTGGCTGGTGACTCTAGATCTCAAGGAGGCATACCTGCACGTCCCTATACGACCAGATTGCAGAAGATACCTTAGATTTCTTGCAGGATCAGAGCATTATCAATTCTCAGCATTGCCCTTTGGCTTATCTACTGCGCCCAGAGTATTCACGAAATGCCTGGCATCAGTAATTGCTCATTGCAGGCTTCAGGGAATTCAAATTTATCCATACCTGGACGACTGCCTGATACAAGCAGACAACAAGGTCAAATTAACAAAAGATTTGGAAAAGGTTATTTACCTACTGCAAGCCCTGGGATACACAGTCAACATAAAAAAGTCAAGGCTGGTACCATCCCAAAAGATAACATTTTTGGGTGCAGAACTGGACACATCAAATCAAATGGCATTTCTCACAGCAGAAAAGCAAAAGCAACTACCCCTCTATTTCATGGCATTAACAACGCAGAACCAGCTTACAGCAAGAAAGGTCCTGCAAGCCCTGGGTTACATGGCATCCTGCATAATATTGATTCCACATGCCAGACTACATATGAGGAAGTTGCAATGGTACCTAAGGAATTTATGGTCTCAGCACAAGCACAGCCTAGAAACCCAAATTCCAATCATTCCATGCCTGAAGCAAGAATTCAAGTGGTGGGCTCAGGCCTGTCAGTTGAACACAGGGCTGCCTTTCCACAAGCCTCACCCAAGCCAGACTATCACCACGGATGCCTCAGACCTCGGATGGGGGGCACACATGGTGGACAAGTGTATACAAGGCCTATGGACACAAGACCAGCTGAATCTACACATAAATCAAAAGGAGATGCTGGCAGTGAAGCAGGCAATTCAGACATTCAGACCGTTTCTGCAACAGGGTCATTTGCTGATAAGGACGGACAACACCACAGTCATGTGGTACATCAACAAACAGGGAGGCACACACTCATATCCTCTATGCCGGATGGCAATGGAACTGTGGAATGTGGCCCTGAACCTCAACATTCAGCTCCAGGCCATTTTTGTGCCAGGAAAAGAAAATATACTAGCAGACACCTTAAGCAGAACTACCACGGATGCCCACGAATGGATGCTGCATCCAGACATCTTCAAATCCATTACAAAGAAATGGGGGCTACCAGAAATAGACCTGTTTGCATCCCCACACAACCACCAATTGAGGAAATTCTGCACAAGGACATACCACCCTCTTGCTTGGAAGGTGGACTCCCTATCCTTCAGTTGGGAAAACCTGACAGCATATGCATTCCCACCTCTTCCGTTGATGCACAAAGTGTTACTGAAGATCAAAGAAGATCACCCAAGGATCATCCTGATAGCTCCAGACTGGCCGAGGCAGCATTGGTACCCACTACTGAGAAGTATGTCTCGGGCACATGCATGGCCTCTGCCTCTAGTTCCTTTACTGCTAACACAGAACAACTTCAAGATCATACATCGAAATTTGAAAACTCTGCAGCTAGCTGCTTGGAATATTACATAAAACAAAATAACCCAGTTTTATCTCAGAGGGTTAAAGACATTATCCTGGAGGCTCGCAGACCCTCCACAAGGAAAACTTATTCAGCCAAATGGAAAAGATACCTCATTTGGAGTACAGCAAAAGGAGAAAATGTATCTTTAGCAAACATAGCTAACATCATGGAATATTTAGCAGAACTTTTCCACAATGGCCTGTCTTACTCCTCCATTAAGATTCATGCATCAGCAATTTCAGCAGAATACAACATGGATCCTCCAGTCTTCTCTCATCCTCTACTCAGGCAGTTTCTGAGAGGAATTAAAAATGTAAAGCCTCCAAGGAAGCCACCTTTGCCTACATGGGATCTTAACTTTGTGCTGGAAAAGTTGACACTTCCCCCTTTTGAACCAGCAGCAACAGCAGAATTACAGTTCCTATCTTGGAAAACTGCTTTCCTGCTAGCAATCACTTCAGCAAGAAGGGTTTCTGAATTACAGGCTTTAATGGCAGTACAGCCCTTCCTTATCTTCCATCAGGATAGAGTGTCCTTGAGAACTAACCCTATTTTTATGCCAAAGGTGGTCTCCAGGATATCATTGAATCAAGCAATCCACCTACCAACATTCTTCCCCAACCCACAGAACAGGGGGGAAAGACTACTACATTCCTTGGATGTGCACAGGCAATTGCGCTACTATCTGGACAGAACTAAGGCCAGCAGAAAAACTGACCAGCTTCTGGTAGCATATGCAACAGGAATGGAAGGAAAACCAATTTCAAAACAGACAATCTCAAAATGGATAGGAAATTGCATTAGATTTTGTTAGTCTTTTCATGGAAAGGCAACTCCAGAAAACATCAGACCTCACTCCACAAGGGCTACAGCCACTACTACAGCTTTCTTACGAGGAGTGGCTACCAAAGACATTTTAGAGGCTGCTACTTGGAGCTCCGTGCATACATTTGCCAAGCATTATAATCTACCTTTATATTCCAGATCCCGGGCAGGTTTTGCAACTGCTGTTTTGCAAGGGATCTTAACTACACCATAATCATCTTACTGCCTTCTCCCCCAGTTTGGCTATGGTATTCTACCCATATGTTAGGACTGCAGATGCATCCTTGAAGGAGATAGTACAGTTTTGTACCTACCATAAATGTAGATGTCCGAGAGGTATGCATCTGCAGTCAGGATTACCCACCCACCTTCCCCTCTGTGGTACTCCTAGGGTAATTGCCCATCTTTTAGCTAGCTGGGGGAATCTATTATGGTGTATTTGTTTGTATATATGTATATACTTGTTTATTTTTGTTTGCTCTCTACTGTTTGGAATCATTTGCATTTATCCAAATTTAGCCTTCCTAGAGGGCACCTGGCATCTGGGGCAAGAAACACTGAGGAAAATGGCGTCGGCTGATGCCTTTATACCCAATTGACAGCAGCTATGACGTCGGGTGAAGTGCGATGTCAGCCGAGGCCAGACCCAGACTTTGGAATCCAGCCGACCGAAGGGCTGCCTGAGGCAGGACAACCCAAATGTTAGGACTGCAGATGCATACCTCTCGGACATCTACATTTATGGTAGGTACAAAACTGTACTTTTCTTAAGCTTAATCAAACACTCTGTGCTTTGCTGATGAGGTTATAGCAAGGCATATCCATAGCTAGTGGGGTTTGGCTTTATTGTTCTGAAATTTCCATTAAAATGATGAAACAAGTCATGGGCATTCAGAATCATCAATTAGCTGAAACACCTGGTGTTCATTAGGGTAATTTGCATATACCCATGTGCCTCTGATTCAAGAGGTTTGAAAGGTCACTCATTGGAAGATTCACTACACAGCATCTACCCTTCATAGATTCATAGATTAGTACTAGACTAACTGCCCTTGTGAGCCATTTTAAGCCGAGCCAATTACCCCATGTAAGAATTAAACTCTGCACCTTGTGTCTAGAAGGCAAACACCTTAACCATTATGCCAACATCCCACCCTTGACAAAGCAAAACTGTTGGGATTGAGTCTGTTATGATTTTTGATATCATAGTAGTTAATTTGGTCAGTTATGATATGAATTAGGTCAGTTATGATATATTCCACAGCTTTGCATATAAGACTTTTTAAGGTGATAAGTCTAGAATTCCCAGGATCCATGATGGGGCTACACTTGTGGACTGGTATTACAACAGCTGTGTGTCACTCCCATGGAACAAAACCAGTTGCTAGAATCAGGCTGAAGATGATGAAAAATGGATCCAGTGGTTACTTAGTCAAATGGTACACTGTTAGACATCATGCTTGAAGTATGTTTTGTTTTCGAGAGAAATTTCAATCCATGTTCTTTTGTGATGTTTGATTTCATAACAGATATAAGTGGGTCTGGACTAGATGTCTCTGGGGTGAAGCTGAAACTAAATATATTTGCCAGTATGTTGGCAAAATCTGCAGTTATCACAGTAGTTAGTACCACTATGAATAAGCTTTGAGAAATGTTAATCCAAAATATGATCATAAACCTAAAATATTCATCTGAAGTCTCCAGTGATGAGAAGTATGTCACATACATGGATCAAATGATTGGAAACATAACTCTACAATGTACCACAGATCATCTAGGACCCCATGGCCTTTAGGAGCCAAGCAGCCCTCAGATTTCCTGGTTAATTCAATTATTAATTCCACCTAGCTCTTAACGCCTCCAAGACCAAGCTAATGATTTTTACTCCTTCTAAAGCTACTCATCTCAATCTGAACACATTTTCTATCACTAGCCAAAATAACTCTCCCCTAGAATTGGTGACAGAGACCAAGCTACTTGGGGTACAAATAGACAACCAACTTAAATTTACCTCTCATCTACAAAAAAACATCAAAAAAACCCACCAAAAACTTGGTATGCTTTATAGACAAAAAGCATACCTTACCTCTACTACTAAAATAACACTCGCTTCATCCTTCCTTATCCCCTCCCTTCTCTATGGTGCCCCACTCCTAACTAATCTGCAATCCTCCCTCAAAAAACAACTTTCCTCTTGTTACAACAAAATTGCAAAATTTGCCACCAGCCACAAGTCTTCCACCCACCACTGTCTCTCCCTCCAGATACTAAAATGGCTAGAACTTCCCAATCAACTCACTTACACTCAGTTAACTCTAGCCCACAAACTTATTCTCAACCCCTCCCTCTGTCCTTCCCTTTCTTCCACATTTGACATGCATCTTCCCAATAGAGTATTAAGATCAAATAATCAAAACCTACTCAAAGTCCATAAACCTACACATCCCCCAGGCAAAACCTTCTATCCTTCAACCTAGCACGCCTCTGGAACTCCCTTCCTCCACTCATCCGCACCACCTCTAATCACTCTGCTTTCAAAAAATCTCTCTATACACACCTAGCATCTCAGTGGGAATGCTCATGCTCCCACCCTACATAACCTACTCTTCTCCTTCTCTCATCCGCCATTGCTCTGCCACATCTTATTCTACCGAGATTCCACAGAAGTTATTAGATAAGCCCTAGGTTCTCTTCCTCCCCCACTTCTTCATGTCACTGAACCTCCTCCTCCTTTCCAGTAACTAACTTTTCCTAACTACTCTGTATTAAATGGATATTTCTGAGCTAATAAATATAATTATTATGTACTTTCTGCACATTATATTTAGCTGTTACATTTTTTGATTCCTTTCTTTTTACCTATTGTTAAACTAAATGTTTGAGTGAATATATGTTTTTAAGAATGTTAAATGTATTTTTGGAGCTTTTCTCCCCAGGACTCCATTGAAAACGGGTTCCTTGTGGCCCAATGGACTATCCTGGTAAACCAACTGCAATAAATAAATAAATAAATAAATAATTCCATTATTTCTAACAGAGCAATTTATAAAGACTTAGCAACACCCACTGGGATATTATGTGATAGCCCAATCCTGCTTGTCTCCCACACTGGATATCTGGAAAGCTGGTAACCCTACCTTCAGTGCATTCAAAAGGTTGTTACACTTGGTTTATGGGTGGCAGGGAAAATGTTCCTGTTAGGACCCCATGTTTTGACATTCCTGCTTTTTGTGTGATATTAATTGTGCCGACCAGTAAAGTTATGCACTAAACAGTTCATTTCACATGGTACCTTAGTTGCAACTCTTCCAGAATCTTGCATTTAATGCTCCCAGGGTTTTCCCAAAAAGCATAATGAACTGATTTTCACCTGCCAACCTGGATGTGATATTGCAGTGTGCTCTGTGGCTCTGCAACACCTTGTCATGGGTGAGGAGGGGGTAGTGAACTGGTGATCTCCTTTAGCAATAATGAATGTCTTGTAGTTGGAGCATGACAAGATAAAACTGTGGGGCTGGCAAATAGTTGTTTTTCACTCCAGTTTGCTGTTTTTTGGTTTTATGAATGTATTTACTTGTTTATTTGAGAAATAGCTGGATTAAAAGCATTAAATACCAAGTGAAATTTAAATGGATTATTAAGTGTAAGGTTAGCTAGCTGGAACCTTAAGGAGTTTATGCCCCATTACTATATATAACAATGCATACAATAACGTTTGTGTGTTTTATATAACAGAACTGGCAAGAGCTTTTCAGTGGTATAATCATGCTTGTTCATAAATGGAGTGTTGGGCTGTTCATCAATTGATAGAAATTACAGCCAGATGCCTAAAGTAGTGGCAGTTAATTGGGATGACATCAATATTGCTGACTGCACAAATGGAAATAAATATACCATGCTAGTTGACACAATGTTGTCAAAGTAACAATGCTGCCTTCTGCAGAGCTATTCCAGTGTGCACTTTAATGTCTTTACTATTTCTTTTACCTCTTTTTTATGGATTAAACAGATGTTTGACTTATTTGCATATTGTCCTACTGGGGAAATGTGCTATACTTGTGCATGTACACAGGCACACAAGCCAACATGAAAAAAGACATCTCTAAGCACTGTGCTACTGCAAGATTTACTTTTAAGTCAGTTTTGTCCCAAAATATGATCTTCAAGACATGAACATTTTCTAAACTGTTTTCCTCTATCCTTATGTCAGAAAACAGCTATACTAAAACTGTATTTAAAAATTAGAAGCACAACACATTTGTGGACTTATATTTTATTTTCTAAAACCAAACAATCTGTCCTAATCAATATTTGTATCTGAAATCCAAAACAAAGTCATATTTATTCTAGGCGCCACCATGGATGTACCAACTATCTTTACTTCTGGAGCAGCCAAAGAACTGAATAACTGAATTGCTAGTATCAGTGCATAAAGTTACAATTAAAAAATTGGTTACAAATATTCATTTTAATATGATGCAGTCAATCCCAAATTCAATAAGAACTATATCAAGCATCCATGTATTTAAGTCCTCTCTCAAAGAATTTTGCACTAATGCATGTCTATGCCCATGCACCTCTCCTGCATGATCTACTTCAACAAATACTTTACATTCTTACTGACCTTTTGTCATTCTATCTATCTATATCCTTTCAGCACTTGTCCTCTCCCCTTTCTTAAGGGGGACTTGTAAAAACATTTTTGAATAATGCAGAGCACAGCATACTGTGCTTCTAATACCTTTGTATATACTGATTGCTTTATTTAATTGTATTTTTTGTCTTTTAGTCATAACATCACTGGTGTCTCCTCCTGCTTTATTGTACCTTTGTATACCACTGTCAAATTGTATGTATATATAGCTATGCTACTGTTTTATTTGATGCTATTTAACTCTGGAGCTTTTCTCCCCAGGCCTCTGCTGAAAATAGGCATTTATTTCCCAGTCAGACTTCCAAGGTAAACAAAAGTTAATATATAAATAAAAAGCAGAAGAATCAAAAGCCAGCTATGCACTCGCCCAGGCCTGAATTTAAAAGTGGAGAGTCATAATTTTATACCCAAAGTTCACATTGACATTATATTCTTATGGCACATTGTAAGTACTTTGTACATTTTGTTAACTGGGTTTTCTTTTTTCATTGGAGACCCAGGATGACTATCCTAAGTGACTAGCTCAGAGTCACACAGTAGGTAACTGGGTAGATTCTGCAAACATATTTTGAAGTGATCTGAGTCAACTCTCAGCCAATCAGGGACACATTTCAACAGAATCAGGGGCAAATCCAGAACAAATCAGGGACACTTTTAAAATATTAGTGCTATTGACTTGAGAGATTGACAGAATCAGAGAATATGAATATACATTTTCTGAAGTAAAAGACGTCTATAACTCTTAATTATTGTCATTATTAAGTGTACCACCTTTCCTCCAAAAGTCACTAGTTTTAGGAGGGATTAAGAGGACAGGGCTAAAATTTGAGTCAAAATCAGGGACATCCCTGAAAATCAGGGACAGTTGAGACCTCCCTGCAGCTTCCAAACAAGCCTCTGAAGTACAATCTGCTAATGATTCCACTTTAATCTGCTCAATTCATAACCTGCCTGAATTCCAACTAATAGCTTAAGAATCCTTCCCCACAACAGAATATTAGCTTAACAGCTCCCAAGTACTACTGACCCCACCCACCAAAGAATAATGCTGTTCACACCTCACCATTACTCTGACAATAAAAACCTTTTCACAGTTACACCAGCAAACAATACTAAGACTGAGTTAGTCATTCACAAAAAAGTACTGGAAGTCATTGCAGATGAAAGCCTAAAATTCAGCCTCCACTTTCAATTTGTAGTGATGCAAGACACAGCAAAACAAGGACTTCTATACAGAGCCAAGCCTTTCCTTGCTAGCAGTGGCAGGAAAGCTAGAGCCTCTCCATACTTACTCACAACTGTGCTCTGTGCTACTGCTGCTTTCACAAAATTACAAGCTACCTAGAGGTCTAAACTGAACAATTCTGCAACAAAACTGTAAAAATTGCAGCCAACACATCTAACAAAACTCACGATTGTACAGCCTTGAAAATCACATGTATGCAACTGTGCAACCACTTTACATACTCCCACCTAAAAATGATCCACAAAATATTGTATTGTATTGTCCTGAAACATGATGCTCTCTAAAATGGTACAGTCCAAATCAGTGCAACCACTTTACATACTAATGAAATGTCTTATATGTGGAACTTTTCTCCCCGAAACTCCACTGAAAATGGGCACTTCCGGCCCAGTGGACCATCCCAGTAAACAAATGCAAATAAATAAATAAACTACTGAGATATTACTAGTGGTAAAATCCCACTAGTATAACTGCTAATTACAACAGTTGCGATGTTACCCATGGCAAAATCCAGCTAGTATAACTACAGGTTGCAAGTACTGAGGTATTACTAGTGCCAAAATCCCTGTGGTATCCCTGCTAATTACAGCTACTGAGGTATTGCTAGTGGCAAAATCCCATTAGTATAACTACAAATTACAACTACGGAGATATACTCCTCTTCTTCTACTTCCCCTTGTCTGGCTCCTTTACAGATAACCTTATTCTGCTCTTCCTTTCCCTACCCTTAGTCATTCACAGTCACTTCACTCTTCCCTTACTCATCTGTCTTTTTGTATTTGTTTTTCTTCCCTCTATTTTATCTCACTACTTCTTCCACTCCTTCCGGTTATTACTCAGCTCAGTTCTCCCCTTCTCCCACCTTCTCACACATATATATATATATATATATATATATATATATATATATATATCTACATACATACTGCTTGATGATTATTATTATAAACTGAATTTTTTCTCATTATTTGGTGCATAATGATTACTACAAACTAAATTCATTTTTCAGTTTTCATTATTTATATTGAACTCTTTTCTAATTGCTTCTTACTGTTGTTTATTATTACTACTGTTCTTCTGTACTGGGGCTTATATCCCAAGGCCTTCTTCAGTCGGACTTTCCCAGTAATCAAGTGTAAACAAACTTTGTAACGATATTTTGACGAATAAACTACTGGTTCTAGCTGTTCTGAAAGTACTTGTAAATGTCTTTTCGTCTTGGAATTTAAAGTGAAAGCATCAGTCCATTTACAAAATATCTAAGGCACTACATCAAAACGTCATTAAGCAAGTAATTCTTTGTATAGTTAACAGTCTTATAGGTACATAGGTTCATAGGTTGGTACTAGGCTATTGGCCCTAAGGCCTATGCAAGCCTAGCCATAACAATTCCCTGGAAATTTCTTCCCACAATATTTACTTCTCTGGGCCTATGTCTAGCAGGGCGACTGACATGATCCACGGGGTGAATTTCCTATCTCCCATCCAATCATCAAGGTTCCTTTTGAAGAGGGCCAATGAGGCGCTCTGCTTGACATGTATGGGCAGTCTATTCCAGAGTATGGGGAGTCTCTCGGTCAGGAACCTATCCCTCCAGCATGTTTTGTTCATTATGATAAGGTTTAGATCCCTGGAGCGTGTGGCTCTGAGGGATTGGGATTTCTTTAAGTGGAGCATGTCCAACAGCTCAAGGTTTGACATGGCCTTGTATGTAAAGCAGAGATCGCCTCTGAGTAGACGATATGCCACAGAGTATAACAGGAGTTGTTTTAGACGGTCAGCATATGGCATCTGCTTTAGGCCTGTGATTCTTTTAGTGAGGTATTTCACCCATTCAACATTTCCTGATATACATACTTTATTCTTATTCATCCCACTCAGAATTTAACATGAATCTCTCTGTTGGCTATATTGTCCTAAAGAAATGGCAATATGAAATCAAATGTTATTTACTGCAAAATTTCCAATGATACGTTTGGGATGCTTTTCTGTTAGTAGAACGAGTAATCAATGGTTCAGCGCTTGCTGCTGTAAAAGTATTTTTTACCAAATGTAGTGAAAGGATTTGTATCTGAAATTAGAGCATGAATTTTATTAAGTTGTGAATTTCAGCTAAATAAAGCCATAAAACACAAGCAGTACTACCTAATGCCATCTCCTTTGTATAGTAATTAAATAAGTAACATTAATTTTGAGTGCATTTGCAGTGCTGAGTCTCTTTTAAAGCTGTAGAGCTCATTGAGTATCCAGAACATGGCTAAAGCTCACTTGTCATATCCATACTCTCACCTACAGCATAAAATCTATGTGTGGAATTCTTAGTAGATGGAATGTAGTTTAAAATATTACAGCTGTAATAATTTAAGGGCTATATTTGTCTCTTTCAGTGGCTTCCTTGAAGCTGTTTGACTGCTGTCAATTATATTTTTTTATTTTTTGGGGGGTATTCCTGCCTTTGGTGCTCCGATTTCAGATTTTCTGTCCTTCTGTTCTAAGTGGGCGTGCATAATCCATGAATACAGGCCTCTGTATTCAGTGGGTGTGAGTAATCCATGAATACAAGCCTCTGTATTAAGTGGGAGTGTGTAATTCATGACTACAGGCCTCTGTGTTAGATGATAGTGAATAATCAATGAATACAGGCCTTTGTGTTAGATGGCAGTACATAATCCATGAATATGGGCCTCTGTATTAGCTAGGAGTGAATACAAGACTCCGTATTAGGTAAGAAGAAGTGTATGTCTCTGTATTAGGTTGGAGTGAATAATTCATGAATATAAGCCTCTGTATTAGGTGGGAGTGCATAATCCATGAAAACAGGCATCTGTGTTAGGTGGTATCTTTTGAGGGTCCATCCTATAATCTTATTACAGCCTATGCAGACCAAGTCTCACCTGTTATGAGGTTCTCTTAGTTCCTGTCAACTCTGAAGAAGAGGACATTTTGCCCTTCCTTAAACTCTGCACAGCTTCTTGTATAATGACATCATGGTGGACAGAACATGTCATCACACTCACTCACACCTAATAAGAGGTGTGTATTCTTGGATTATGCACTCCCACCTAATGCAGACACTTCTATTCAAGGATTATTCATTTCTGCCTGATACAGAGACCTACTCTTCTCCTTACCTAATAAAGAGGCTTGTATTCACTCCAAACTAATACGGAGGCCCATATTCATGAATTATTCACTGTCACCTAACACAGAGGCCTGTATTCATGGACTACTCACTCCCACCTAATACAGAGATCTGCATTCATGTGATTGCTCTCAACCACCTAATACAGAGACCGATATTCATGGATAACACAGTACCACCTAATACAGAGGCTTGTATTCATGGATTACGCACACCCACCTAACACAGATGCCTGTTTTCATGGATTATGCACTCCCACCTAATACATAGGTTCATAGGTTCATAGGTTCATAGGTTCATACTAGGCTATCTGCCCGAGGGCATTTACAAGCCTAGCCCATAGTTTTGTGGCTTACGCCACCCCTTTAGTATGGGGAACTATACCCATTATTTTGCTGTGCCTCTGTCGAGCAGTGACACTGAGGTAATCCCTGGGGTATATCTGCGATCTCCCATCCATTGGTCAAGATTTCTCTTGAACAAGGCCAGCGAGGTGCTCTGCCTCACATATACCGGGATTTTATTCCACAGCATAGGGAGTCTTTGGGTGATGAATCTATCCCTCCAGCACGTCCTATTTATAGCCATGTCGAGGTTTAAGTCTCCCGCCCTTGTGGCTCTGACGGATCTAGATTTTTGAGGTGAAGCATATTCATCAAATCTGGGTTTGACATGGCCTTGTATGTTAGGCAAAGGTCACCTCTGAGCAAGCGGTAAGCGACTGAATAGAGCTGGAGTTCTTTCAGTCGGGCAGCATAGGACAGATGTTTGAGACCCTTTATCCTTTTGGTGAGGAACTTTTGTGGCCTCTCCAGCTGCTGCAAGTGTCGGGTCAGATACATTCGAATGGGGCATTGTACTCAATCATTGGTCTGATGAGTGATGAGTATAGGGAGACTATGACCTCCCTTGATCTAGATGAGAATCCCTTCATGATAAGGTGGGCAATGTAGAAGGTCTTCCTAACTACTTTAGCTACATGGGTGTCGAATGACAGACTACTATCAACCTGGGTCCCCAGGTCCCTGATAACTTCTTCTGTGCTCAGTGGATTGCCACCTATTTGGTAGCTAGGGGTAACCTTGTTTTTCCCGAAGGGTATGACTATGCATTTTTTGGCATTTAACTTTAGGCCATGGCTCTGGCACCAGTTATCCGTTTCTGTGAGACCCTTCTGAAGGATATCTGTGTCAGATGTGTTTTCTACTATGGCGCCCAGTTTGCAGTCATCTGCAAACTTTGTCAGCCATAACCCTCCTGTGTTTGCTTGTACTTGGAAAAGTAGATGCCAAACAAGAGTGGGCCCAGGACTGAGCCCTGTGGTACACCACTTGTGACAGGCTTTGAGTCTGACATGGCGCCAGCAACTCTGACCCTGTGGGTTCTGTCACTCAGCCAGTTTGCAACCCATCTTGTGATGTATGGGTTAACATTTAAGCTGATGAGTTTTTCAATGATACCCGAGTGGGGTATTGTATCGAAGGCCTTCGCCAGATCGAGGTAGGCTGTATGGACTGCCTTTCCCTCATCAATGGCTTTGGTGACTGTTTCGAAAAAGTCAACCAAGTTTAGAAGGCATGATCTGCCTTTGACAAAGCCAAACTGGGATGGATCCAAAGTCTGCAAATTCCCTATGTCTTTATTTATGAGGTCCATTATGATCCTCTCCATGGCTTTGCAGATAAGGCTTGTCAAGCTAATGGGCCGGTAATTTCCAGGGTCGGTGGAGGCACCGACTTTGTGAAGTGGGACCACAGTTGCAGTGCGCCACTCCCTGGAGTGCGTATCCAGAGGTAAGACTATGATTAAACAGCTGTCCTAGCTGTGGGTTTAATTCCTCATTGAGTTCGTGGAGCACACAGCCGGGGACACCATCAGGTCCCATGGATGCTGTGTTTTTTGCTTTGGAGAGAGCAGTTCTCACTTGGGCGTTGGAGATGTTTGGGGGCTGCAATCGCTTGGTATAGATATCTCTCCTTTTGGGGAGGGGAGAAGTTTGCACTGAACCTGTCAGCCAGTATGTTGGCAATGTCTGTAGGATCAGTAATCTTCACATCATTTTGAACTAGTTCTGAGCATATCTGGGAGTTTCCTCCCAGGTTTCTAACATAGCTAAAGAAGGCCTTATGATTGTCTTTTGAGTCTTTAGCTATTTTTCTCTCAAAATTTGCTTTGGATGATTTTATGAGAGCTCTTAGTTTTTTACTTATAGTGATCAAGGGTGTCTTACCTTTTAAGGATTTTGCTCTATCTTGTAGTAGCTTCCTCCTTTTGTTGTAGAGTTTGTTTATGGCTGGGGTCCACCAGACTGGACGCTTGCCTTTGGTACAAAGAGTCTTTGTTTTGCTTGGGATTGCCTTATCCATGCAGTCCTGCAGGTGCTGGTAGAAGGCATTTGTAAGTGATTCAGCGGTTTGAGTACTGTTTTCCGCCGGCTCGGGAGCCTTAAAGGAGACCACACTAGTCTTTAGAAGTGTGAAGTCGGCTTTCGAGAAGTTCTTTACTGTGGTCTTTTTATTTCAGGTGGGGTGGGATGAGGACCTCCAGCGAGATTAGTTTGTGATCTGATCTCACCAGTGAGGGGTATACTTCGGTGTTGAACATTGTGCTCCCATGTTCGTGATGATGAGATCAAGTATGTTTTCTCCTCTTGTGGGGATGGTGACTAGTTGTTCCATGGCATTTGAGTTTATGAATTCCAGGAACTTTTGGGCTAGGGTGTTTGGGCTTGAGTAGTGTTCCCAGTCTATATTAGGGTAATTGAAGTCACCTAGTATGATGGTGTTTGGTGATACATTTATCCCTCTAGTGTTTTCAGGAAGGCCACGTGAGGTTCCTGAGTTTGTGAGGGTGGCCTGTAACATGCTACAATTTGCAGAGCAGTCTTGCCTATGGTTAATTGCACCTGGATGGTCTCCGATGCATCGTGCGTTGCCACCAGTCTTGAGGTGTGGGTGTCCTTGATGAATATGGATACCCCCCCTCCTTTCTTGGTATTGTCTGGATTTTGGGGCGAAGCATGATAAGAGGTAAAACCTGATAGTGCTGGGGTGCTCTCAGGAGCCTTGAACCAGGTTTCTGTCACTGCACAGACATCGATGTTCTCCATACTGAGAAGAGCCTCGAGTGCGTGCATTTTGAGATTTAGACTTCTGGCATTGAGCAGCATTACCCTTAGTTTTTTCCTTTTTGTGTTCTAGGGTGGTAGGTTTAGAATTTGAGCCTTGCCTAAAAAGGCACTATGGGGTGGCAAGAGCCTTTGCCAATATCCGGAATCCCAGGGTGACAGGTGCAAGCCATCCCTTGGAAGTAGCGTGGCTTGCCCAGCATGTCATCCCAGGCAGACAGACATTGGATCCCCTTTGAATGACACCAGAGTTTAAGCCAATTGTTAAAGCTGATCATCTTATCTCTGTATTGTGGCATCATTCTTGGTGAAGGTAGGATACTGCTCAAGGTCAGGGTCATACCTGCCTGGGCTACATAATCAGAGAGCTCCTCAATGTCTCTTTTCATGTAGTCCAAGGAGGTACGTCTCAGGTCGTTTACACCAGCGTGGACAATGACTGAGTCGTATTTGTACCTGCTGTTGAGAGACCTGAGTGCTTGCGTTATGTGGCGGATTCTAGCGCCCGACAGGCAGCTTACTGTGACCTTCTCCTTACTCAGTCTGGTGAGCGGGACATCAGTGTGTCTGACTATGGAGTCACCAATGACTAGTGTGTCTGGCATTGTGTTTGGCCTTAAGGGCTGTGACTGTTTGACACTCTGACTGTGAGGTCTATGTGTTGCAGGTGTTGTGTTCTGAGGTGGTGGTTGTTTGGGTGTCTGCTTTGGTGGCCTCTGCTGTTTTGGTAGATTTTTGATCAGAGCCGCGAGTATGTCTTTGTGTGTTTATGTGTATGATTTGAGGTTGTGATGGTACTATGTGAGACTGGGTCTATAGTGTGTGTGGTAACCTTCTCCTCCTGACTGGTCTTGCCAGTCCTATGTTGAGAGAGCTCAGCCTCCAGTTTGGCCATATAGTTGCATCTCTCGCATGTATTTGTGTTTTGTGGGAGGAGGAGAGGGTTGTCTGTGTACATGAGGCAATTGTAACATCGCCTCAATATTCCCAGGTTCACCAGCTGAGCAGGAGAGGACACTAGCAACTGATCCCTCGACATGCTAGAAGGACTAGACAAAAACTTTAAAACAGATTCGCGGGCACGTGGGTGACCGAGAAATGGGGGGTTGCCTTTTTGGGGTGCTATCTATAAGAGTGCCGTATCAAGGTAATAAGTACTGTAGGAGCAAGTGCTAGGTTTAACAGATAGAGAAAAGTCTACTTGGAGTCAAGTAGAGATGATCTTTTAGGTATTAGAGAAAGTGCTAGTAACAGGGATGCTTAAAGGTAAGATTGAAAAGAATGCACTCTGCAGTGTGCACTAGAGAAGTTAGATATGAAAGTAGGTAACTTGAGTTTTACCTGTTTAAAAAGTTAAGGTTTAGTGGAGAGTTACTATTTTTAAAACAGCAAGATGGACTGAAAGGGGTGGTTACTTTTGTATTTTGGTACTATGAAATACTGTAGGATGGCCAATAAATTTAAATAATTGAAGGGTGGGATTTCAAAAGTGATGGTTTTGTGATTACTCACATAAGCCAGTGAAAGTAGAGAGAAATGAGATATATGGTCAGATTAACATAAGAGGCGGGCAACTAGAAAGACAGTGGTATTTAACAAGACAACTTAAATGGGTGGGAGGGAAAAAATTCTGCCTGACTCAGAACAGAGAGAGCTGTGGTCTCTTTTGAAGTTTTAATATGCTGTTAAAACAGAATGCAAGCAAAACACAAGGTAAAGAAAACAAACTACAGTATTCAAAATATAGAAAGGCAATACAGAAATACAAAAAATAACAGCAAACTAACCTTTCCTTCACAGCAAAGTGTAGCAGAGTCTGGATGAGCCTTTCTGGTAAAGCGTACAGAGGCTTATATTCATGAATTATTCACTCCAACCTAATACAGAGACCTACACTTCTTCTTACCTAATACGGAGTCTTGTATTCACTCCCAGCTAATAAAAAGGCCCATATTTATGGATTATGTACTGCCATCTAACACAAAGGCCTGTATTCATTGATTATTCACTATCATCTAACACAGAGGCCTGTAGTCATGAATTACACACTCCCACTTAATATAGAGGCTTGTATTCATGGATTACTCACACCCACTGAATACAGAGGCCTGTATTCATGGATTAGCACTCCCACTTAATACAGAGGCGTGTATTCATGGATTACTCATTCCCACTGAATAAAGAGGCCTGTACTCTTGGATTATGCACTCCCTCCTAATAAAGAGGTCTATATTCATGGATTATTCACTCTCACCTAACAAAGAGGCCTGTATTCATGAATTTCTCACTCCCACCTAACACAGAAGCTTGTATTCATGGATTCCTACAAGGAGTGTGGCAGGGATCCCCCAAACCCTACCCATGAGAAAAGAGAGCAGACCCCAAACTGCCTTATCAGTTTTTAACTAGTTGTTCAGGTCCTTGGCATGAATGTTGTCAGTGATTAACTGACAATTTTTTTGACACAATTAATCTACTTTAACTTCTGGTGCTGCTTGAAAGAACTGAAGTGGATATTCAGCAGATGAATGATATGTTGGTAGTGGACATGGTAGTTTGCTTATGTATAGCATGCATTTGTATATCAAGATGGATTCCTTTACAAGAAACACTATTGATAAAGTATAAATAAATATACCAGATTTCTAAACTAATAAGAAATCAGGAAGGGATATGCAGACTTCTTAACTAAAATGCCATTATATCATTTGTTTAAACAGGTGGTGGCTACTGATTCAGATAGGGACGCAAATGGTGAGGTCCAGATAACACTAGAAGGTGGAAATGATGAAGGATATTTTCATCTGGATGAAGTCACTGGCCAAATCATTTTGAACAAAACAATGCCTCTGCTTGAAGAGAATACCCTACAGACTTTTACTCTGATGGTAACAGCTACTGATGGTAAGCCGTCTATCATCACTTTAGTCCATAATGCATTTATATTGCACATTCTGTTTTCTTTTTCACTTTTTGACTTTTCCTGCCATGTCTAGCTTCTATTAGCAGTTATGGAAAATAAAGTTTTTCTAGCATCAGATAAATCTTATTAATCTCTAGTAATTTAAATGATGTTATTCTAACCTGAAAATAGGTGTAAAGTGCTACATTTGTTATCAGAAAATATCATCATAATGTGCTAATGTTGAATTAAACATCTACCTAATTCTTCTGTAGAAAGATGCTTCATTTTTCATTAAAAGCTGGTAATTTTTCTAGAACAGTTCTCACTCTGACTGGGAGAACAGGGTTCCTATTGAATTGTTGACAGTTTAGGTTGTCGAATGCTTAATCATCGACACGTAAGCGTCGAACGCTTACAATAGCGAATGTCCACAGCATCGAATTCTTTCCTCTGGAAAGAATTTGCATGTCCATTATCGGGGATTTGCCCTTTCCCCAATGTAGAGTGATCTCAGAGTTGGTATATTTAGTTGGGCGGGCAAAGGCCCCCACTATGCTTGGGTGTTTTTTTTATTTTGCTTATGGACAGCCACCCGAATTCTTTCCCGAGGAAAGAATTCGATGATGTGGCCATTCGTTATTGTTAGCTTTCGGCGCTTAGGTGTCGATGTTTTAGGATTCAACAACCTAAGCTGTCAATGTTATGATATAGACATGGAGAACATGGGTGCTCTCATTTGGTGTGGCTACAAATCAGTCCGACATCTTGACCTGCTGTATTTGCATGTTCTTTGTTGTTCATTTGCACAGGCTGTCTCATTTATGTGTCATTATGTAGTCATTTGCATTCACTGTATATCATGTAGTTTCAGCCATTGCATTTTTGCACTACTGGTGTATTTGACTCACCCCATCCTGTGCATGGCCACTTCCTTGCTCTTTCCTACTGTGTACTACACTACGTCTCTATAAATCCAACTGTCTGCACTGACAGTATAAGTAGCTGGCTTGTTTCTGAGACACCTACCATACTTCAGCTTCATATGAAAAAAGAAATAAAGAAAATTAGCTCATATGTTTCCAAACACTTTGTTTTTGGTGTTCTAGAAAATATGGAACCAGATTAAAATTATTTGCACTATTATCACTTTATATTTATTATATGCCCATGTAATGACACTATGATTAATGAATACTTTTAAAAAGATACCGTTTAATAGGGGCGCTGAGCATCATGTTTATCCACAGTTATCCTAATGACCTAGCTGACCTCACTATGATTCATGAATTAAGCCATAAAGGAGACAACTTTGGCTGTTGTCAGCGTAAATGTCAACAGAGCTCATTAGTGTTTTCCATATATCTGTACATGTAGCACTGAAAGTTAGTAATGCAAACTCATTGTCACTTCTGATTTTCTGTTGCAGGGGGATGATAAATTAACGTTATTGTGTACTACCTGTTACTCTTTTACCTAGTACCATACAGGCGTGGCATTGCACTATCTGTTTAATAGGTGGCACATTCTACTTTAGTTAACAATATGCAGAATATGCCACATCTCTAGACCACGTCTACATATTTATGTGCAGACCTCAACATGTCCATAGAATAATATACCCATGCCACCATATCAATTGATCGACATTTTACTTAAAATACAGATGTTAGAGTTGATGTGACAAAGAATGCAGCAAGTTCATATTATCTTTATAATTTTATTTTTCCATGTCACAACACTATGCAATATCTGAATTTCAGATTTTCTAGGTGTATTTTTGTATTATTTATTTACTGTTTGTTCATTTGGTAAATCAGCTGATCTATTGATCCTTTCCAGCCAAAACCCAAGCTCAAACAGCAGAAAATACATTACAGTCATTCAATCAATAATAATATATAAAAAATGAGTACATAGCAAACTTCAGAACATAGTAAGATTGAATGCAGGTAGGGTAATATTAAAAGATCCAGTCAAAGTGCATTGAAAAAAGATAAAAAGATAAATACAAAAAGCAAGCTAAGAAGTACATAAAATACAATGCAATCATTCATATAATACATAAACTCATATTTGTGTGTGTGTGTGTGTGTGTGTGTGTGTGTGTGTGTGTGTGTGTGTGTGTGTGTGTGTGTGTGTGTGTGAAATATTTGTGCATAAGATGCCATTATTAAGATGCTAAGAAAGGTGTATTAAACATATTGTAATATTCATGAAAAGGGACGATAACTTACCTAACTATTGTAGTGGTGGCAGGTACAGGTGCAGATTCAATAAAGAGAGGTTCTGTAAGTGCATCTTTGATGCTTTTAATGGTTTCTAGAGTTTTGAAAGTGTTTTGGTACCTATCTTTAAGAATAAGGGTGATGTGCAGAACTGCAGTAAGTACAGAGGGATAAAACTGATTAGTCACAGCTTGAAGTTATGGGAAAGAGTAGTGGAAGCTAGGTTAAGAAGGGAGGTGATGATTAGTGATCAGCAGTATGCTTTCATGCCAGGAAGGAGCACTTCAGATGCAATGTTTGCTCTGAGAGTGTTGTTGGAGAAATACAGAGAAGGTCAGAAGGAGTTGCATTGTGTCTTTGTAGACTTGGAGAAAGCATATGACAGGGTGCCTAGAGAAGAGTTGTGGTATTGTATGAGGAAGTCGGGAGTGGCAGAGAAGTATGTAAGAGTGGTACAGGATATGTATGAGGGTAGTGTGACAGTGGTGAGGACTGCAGTGGGAGTGACAGATCCATTTAAGGTGGAGGTGGGATTACATCAAGGATCAGCTCTGAGTCCTTTCTTATTTGCAGTGGTGATGGTCAGGTTGACAGATGAGATCAGACAGTAGGCCCCGTGCACTATGATGTTTGCAGATGACATTATGATCTGTAGTGAGAGTAGGAATCAGGTTGAGGAGACTCTGGAGAGGTGGAGATATGCTCCAGAGAGCAGAGGAATGAAGGTCAGCAGGGCTAAGACAGAATATATGTGTGTAAATGAGAGGGAGGGTAGAGGAATGGTGAGGATGCAGGGAGTAGAGTTGGTAAAGGTGGACGAGTTTAAGTATTTGGGATCAACAGTTCAGAGTAATGGTGCATGTGGAAGAGAGGTGAAGAAGAGAGTACAGGCAGGGTGGAATGGGTGGAGAAGAGTGTCAGAAGTGATTTGTGATGGACGGGTACCAGTAAGAGTGAAAGGGAAGGTCTACAAGAGGGTAGTGAGACCAGCTATGTTATATGGGTTGGAGACAGTGGCATTGACAAAAAGGCAGGAGTCAGAGCTGGATGTGGCAGAGTTAAAGATGTTAAGATTTGCACTTGGTGTGACTAGGATGGATAGGATTAGGAATCAGTATATTAGAGGGTCAGCTCATGTTGGACAGTTTGGAGACAAAGCAAGAGAGACGAGATTGCATTGGTTTGGACATGTGCTGAGGAGGGATGATGGGTATATTGGGAAAGAGATGCTAAGGATGGACCTGCCAGGTAAGAGGAATAGAGGAAGGCCTAAGATAAGGATCATGGATGTGGTGAGAGAGGACATGCAGGCGGTTGGTGTGACAGAGCAAGATGCAGAGGACAGGAAGAAATGGAAAGAGATGATCCACTGTGGCGACCCCTAACGGGAAAAGCCGAAAGAGAATGATGATGATGAGAGTTTTGATGTCTGTAGGGAGGTGGTCCCAGGTAGCAGTTCTCAGTCTAGAGAAGGCTCTCTCACCTACATCAGTTTTAAATGGAGGGCATGCTAAGGGTTGTCTTGTAAAAGATGCACTCTTACATTGAGATATAAATAGCTGTTTGTGTTACCTTCTTCTTTACACTCTCCTTCAGGTTTCTTACATTGAGATATAATTAGCTGTTTGTGTTACCTCTTCAGGTTTCTTACATTGAGATATACTCCTTCAGGTTTCTTACATTGAGATATAGCTGTTTGTGTTACCTTCTTCTTTACACTCTCCTTCAGGTTTCTTACATTGAGATATAATTAGCTGTTTGTGTTACCTTCTTCTTTACACTCTCCTTCAGGTTTCTTACATTGAGATATAATTAGCTGTTTGTGTTACCTTCTTCTTTACTCTCTCCTTCAGGTTTCTTACATTGAGATATAATTAGCTGTTTGTGTTACCTTCTTCTTTACTCTCTCCTTCAGGTTTACTGTGCAGTTGTATCCCATCTTGCTGAAGATGCTGCTGCATTTAATGGAAGGTGCACATTGACAGTGATTTCTAGAATGCCCATATTAATGCAAGTAGTCACCCTAAAAGCAAAATTCTGCTACCAGCATTGCATAATACTGCTCTGCTCTGTGCATGTCCTATAAAATCTGCCTTTATGCCAGTATACCCAAGATACTAAAACAACATTTCTGAAGTTTAGAACATGGTCTGTCAAGTTTGCTAAATAAGGGATCTGCTCATCTACTCAGTTTTGAAGTATGACAATTCCAATTTCTTCTCTTTCATTGGATTCCCAATGTGAAAGAGACTTCCTGGAACTTCTCAGTCAAAACGAACCAGTAAGTGACAAAGTTGCACTAGAGCGGCCTTTTTGGAAAAGCCGATACCATGCAGTGCTGAAGACACTGCCATGTTTAGTGTAGCTACGGTAAATAATTAAGCAGTGCATTATGTACTTTTTTCAATATGTGTGTCTGTGTGAGAGTGAGTGTATGTGTGGTACATACCCAATTTTGCAAAATGTCCCTAATTTTGGCTCATATTTTTGCCTTTCCCCTTCTAAAAATAATTATTTTTCTGGTAAAGCATGGAGGAATACAAAAATGCTAGCTATTAGAGCCTCATAGTTCCTATTATTCAGGAAATGCATGTCAATGGAAAACCTGTTAGTCTGCTAACTTGTTAAGTGAATTAAAGTTGTCTGCCTCTCACCTGTCTGATTTTGCAGAACATCTCTGATTTTACCTCATACTTATGCCTGGTCTGTCATTAATGTCATTATATGGTAAATCACTGAGGATTACAGTCACCCAATAATGCCAATCATTACGTTTTGATAGTTCTTATTGTTCAGAAATGCATGTGTATGTAGCACCTAGTATTCTGTTAACTTTTTAAGTGAATTTGGATAGTCTGGTGATTACGGGTCTGTGCTGTTAAGGATCGGTTTCCTGTAGTCAGAAGTCTGGTGATTACGGGGCTGTGCTGTTAAGGATCGGTTTCCTGTAGTCAGAAGTCTGGTGATTACGGGGCTGTGCTGTTAAGGATCGGTTTCCTGTAGTCAGAAGTCTGGTGATTACGGGTCTCTGCTGCTAAGGATCGGTTTCCTGTAGTCAGAAGTCTGGTGATTACGGGTCTGTGCTGTTAAGGATCGGTTGCCTGTAGTCAGAAGTCTGGTGATTACAGGTCTGTGCTGCTAAGGATCGGTTTCCTGTAGTCAGAAGTCTGGTGATTACGGGTCTGTGCTGTTAAGGATCGGTTTCCTGTAGTCAGAAGTCTGGTGATTACGGGTCTGTGCTGTTAAGGATCGGTTTCCTGTAGTCAGAAGTATACGATTTGATTCCTTCTCTCTTCACATGTCTACTGTGTGACTGAGCAAGCCACTCAAGCACATATTGTTCTTGGGTTGTCTTTAAAAAGGGGCACAATGTCCAATTGGTTTACTGCTTAACAGACACATAAAATAATAATATTTAAAATCTGTCCTTTTGGGCCTTGGTCCCACCATTATTTTTGGCTTTGTCATAAAGTATTTGGTCTGTTCCTTATTCATTTGTGGCTTTCAGGCAAATTTTTGTGGAGTGCAGTCACTAAATAATTAGAGGCATGTCAGTTTTTGACTTTATATCTTTCAGGAAATGCCTGTTAATACAAAGTTTGTAATGCTGTTGACCTTCTAAGTATGTTATAGAAATATTTAAATTCTGTTCCTAATTTTGGGTCTTTGTCTCTAATTTTTGAGATAAAAACATCAGATAGCTGAGGGCATTTGTAATGGATTTCACTGCATGGTTTTGACAGCAACACACCGAGATACATTTCTCAGCTCTTATGTGTATGTATATATATATATATATATATATATATATATATATATATATATATATATGGATTCACTTGATCTGAAACAGATATTTTAGGTGCAGTTATACACATAGCAGTAGTAACTGATGGTGTGTGTGTGTGTGTGTGTGTGTGTGTGTGTGTGTGTGTGTGTGTGTGTGTGTGTGTGTGTGTGTGTGTGTGTGTGTGCATTACAAGTTGCAGTTCAGAAGGTAATGACAGTGGATAAAATGGTAATTGTGCAATTAAATATTCTATGAACAAAATTGCCACTGAACTGTTCAACTTTTTCTATAGGATTCAAAAGGAGAAAGTAATTAGACATTATCTGCAATGGTACACATTAAGATTTACTCCTGACCGATATTTTGATAAATTTCGTACCTTAATGTTAGTTTCTTGGTCTTGGTGCAATTCCTGACTTCTCGAAACAGAATAAAAGAAGCAGTAAGTTTGCTTCTGTAGTATTGATGCCACAATATGTCTCTACAGCATAGATGTGCTTTACTTTCTCCTGCTGTCTGTTCTAAGTACTAAGATTTTACTCAGTTCACACTGAAAACAAAATTACCATGAGCAACAATGGCAGACTTATTTTACCTTAAAACTCCAATTTATTGAAAGCGCAACTGGCAGGTCATTGAATTTCAAATGACATGATGAAATTTATATTCATATAGCACATAATGGAGAACTAATTCTTGGCTATGGGAATGGAGCTGGTATTTCAAAAGAAAATATGTAATGCATTTGCCAACAGCCTGGTACTGACTACTGGACACAAGTGTCCATTTTCATGGGTAGTCTACAGTCTGGTAAGTGACTTGGGCAGTATCACAGCAGACAATGTAAGTTTGAGAGACTCCAACCCTACACTACACACACACACACACACACACACACACACACACACACACACACACACACACACACACACACACACACACACACACACACACACACACACACACACACACACACACACACACACACATCGCTTCACTGGGAGCTAAGCTGTGCTGCAGTGGCTGATGACTTCTTTTTCAAAAATGACTGCTCTAGCCATCTTACTTCCCATATCTTCTGTTAAGCTGCTTTATACTTGGAAAACAGGTTCTCAAAGCCTGGAAATAATCATTTATATAGGGTTGTTCTTCAGTTGACCTTGGACACTTTTATGCTATTGTTCTTCTGTGTCCTTTATCAGAAAAAATGTAAAAAATGTGTATTCTGTCAAGTTTATCATTATATAAAGATTCACAACTTGCTAACCAACTACCAACATGGAATTCATTTTATCCTGAAAGTGAAACAACTCTCCTTGACATAAAACAAAAAGTATATGCTGAAATTAACCCAGGCAGTGTTTTCAGTACTTTGCTTATGGCTCATCAAAGGCATTTCATAATATCAAGGCTCCCAAATGAAATGTCTGCACTTGAAATGCTGAGTGCTGACAAGCCCAAAAAAAGACTGAAAAAACAGGAAAAGAGTGAATCTTGAAGATCACTCTATTCCTTTAAACTTCTTTTTTGCTGGAGGACAATCCCTGCCTGCAACAACCCACCCCAAACTTATATATACCAAATCTGAGGTAGCCATACCTTAGATAAAAGGGAATATCTCAAAAATTACTATCTTGGACTAAATATATGTAAGTCCATTTTTTTGGCCAAGTCTCTATATTTCACAACTACTTACCTGCCACTCCTTCTAAACAAAACACTCTTCATTGGTCTATCTGCTAATCCTACCAGTGGTTCAGTAATTACCTTGAAGACAGACCTCAGGCTGCAGGATGGAACGGTACAAAATTCTACCATTTGCCAACCTTTTGGGTGTTCACCTGGACTTTCTCCTTGGCTCAGTTCTGGAGCCAGGTTAGTCCACTTTGCTGCTTACTCAACACTTCTTGCTTTAGGTTCTTCTGAGCCTGCTCTACAGTCAGTACTTCAGTGTGGGTTTAAAGCCTATTTGTCAGACTCAGGACTTTACCTAAATATCCCCAAAACAAAACATTATCAGACTTGAAATATTGGGAATACTTTACATTGCTAGCTATGAATGCCTTGGTGGGACCCTTTCAGAGTACCTCAGTTCATCATTGAGCCTTGAGTGACACCAGCTATTACCCTCACTATGGGCCACTAGCATGGACACTGCACAAGACCCGATTCAGAGTTATTGCTGATCTAAGAACTGATCCTACTATTTATGTAGTCCTAATATTCTCGCCATTAAGACTTTTTTGCATCTCTGAACTATGTGTTGAGTACCCAGATTTACGCAAATTGCAAAGAGATGTCGTTGACTTGGCTTTAAGTTAAAAAAAAGAAAAGAAAACAAATCTTGGTATCTTCTACATAAAAAGCAAATACTTAACTACTGCATTAAAATCTCAACAGAATTAGCACTTTGGTTAAACAATCTCATACACTACTGTGATTTATATGATCAAGTATCTCATGGAAATTTAGAGACATCAACCCATTTACAACAAATACTTCATAATCAATTCATTATTCATTCCCTTTTGTTTGCAAGGTGTCAAACATTAATATAAACCATGCTTCCTTACCTAATAATATATCAGATACATTTAAAAATAAACCCGAGTGTTCACAAATATAGTAAGACATTTAAACATTTTAGGGTCCTGTCTAACTAAGTCTTATATGTCACTCACACAGTAATAAATATTACATTACATTATAGGACACTCACACAGTTTATATAAATCAAACGTTGCCCCAGATTATTAACATAACAGTCTTATATGTTACTCACATAGTAATAAATATTATAGGATGCTCACACAGTTTATGTCAGTGAAACGTCCCAGATTATTAATATATCAGTCTTATATGTCACACACAGAGTAATACATATTACATTACATTATAGGTCGCTCACATTGCTTATATCAGTGAAACATTGTCCCAGATTATTAATATAACAGTCTTATATGTCATTCGCTTAGTAATAAAAAGTACATTATATTATAGGACACTCACATGGCTTATATCAGTGAAATGTTGCTCCAGATTATTAATATAACAGTTTTATATGTCCCTCACTTAGTAGTAAACATTACTTTACATTATAGGACACTCATACAGTTTATATCAGTGAAACATTGCCCCAGATTGTTAATATATCAGTCTTATATGTTACTCACTGAGTAATAAACATTACATTGCAGAACACTCATACAGCTTACATCAGTGAAACATTTTCCCAGATTATTACTATAACTAGACTCTCAGGCTAGCTCATTGGAGGTACTGGATTCTTCCTTTAGGCATTGTCAGGTTTTCTTTATACATGGCTCAAAACGTTTGGAACTTCCTCCCTAGTGCCCTGAATGCAGTCACCACCTTTACTGCACAGCTTACATTCTTTTGATAGAATAAAGTGTATCAGGCCTGTATCACTGCAGTTACTCAAAGACCATAATCTTACCAGTTGTGACATTAAATGTTCACTCATGAGATTTTATTGGTATTATTAACAGATATGGTTCTTATATACAGTATTAAGTAGTGGCATGCTTGTTTTTTAAGACTTTTTAACATTGTATTTAGTGTTATGATATTTCTTGTTAATGCAATAAGATCATGAATGGAAAGGTACTCTTATGGTCCAGTTGATCTTCCTGCAAAAAATAAGCAATTACAATAAAAATACTACTGCTCAATCAGTTTAGCAATGCACAGAGATCCTCAGTCTATGGTATCTACACAGCAGAGCAATGCAATGCAATGAACGTCCTTTTTATTTATGTAATTTTGCCACCAAATCAGGCTTCAGAATGGCATCACAGCTCACCTAGACACGAACAGATACTGTAACTGTAGAATTACTTCACATAATTAAATATTCAAAAGTACCTCCTCTGTTTTCCACTTTATAAATGTCTTTTCTGATAAACACCTACCCAATCTACTATCAACTTACCTCTGAGTGTCCATCTGTCTTTCCATCTGCTTGTCTCTTTTATTCTCTCTTCTTCACAAAGTAAACTTCTAATTCTGGTCCCTTTTGTTTCCTCATTATTTCTAAGATTTACTCTGCCCACATTTGTCTCCTTTCTTCCTTTTTTGCTCACTACTTATCTCCTTCTCTCACTCTCATTTCCTTCATTTGACTTTGCTTTTCGTAAAGACTGTTTGATATTATAGCAGTTAAGCTGAGGTTCTTCTGCCAGCATCTATGTATAGTATATCTTATAACTGCCACCTGTTACTCTAATATGCATTTTTACAGCACTATGCCACCATCTCTGGGCACGATTTGTATGTATGTTTGTATGTATGTATGTATGCTTTTATGTACCAAGTAGAATATCATGTTTACTGAATAAAGCAGTATGTTTACTATTTCTTCTCTTTGCATGTACTATTGTCATGAGCTTGTTTCTGTTTTCACTGTACAGTATGAATACTTCTCTGCTGCTCTTGTTTTTTTTTTTGTTTTTTGTTTGTTTGATCATGTATTGTTAATGATGTACCACATATCAAGGTATGCTTGTCAGTGCATTAATATTGTATATATAAGGTACTTCAGATTTGCTTATTTACTCTTGACATGTGTATCTGTTTAATTCATTTTATATCACTCTTTTTATGTACCTATGTATATATTCATTTTTGTGTTAGAAAAAAATTAAGTTTAGATTGTAGACTTTTGTTAGTAAAACTTGTACATCAACAACATTTCTTCTGTTTCACCACTGTGAATTTAATCTAGTCAGTAAGGTCTTATCAACAATGAACACATAAATAATTTGTTGTGTACATTTAAATCATACATATGATTTGGTGCATCAGTCATTTTATCTGAATATATTTTATACAAAACTATGAGTTTCAGTTACATAATATAATCATTATTTTTACAGGGATACAGTCAATCTCATGACAAACATTTCTTTGTCTGACAATAGATTGAGGAAATAGTGTTAAAGCACCTTTCGGCGACAGTGGAGTTTTCCCTTTTCTTTAGTGTTGTGCAACCAGGAAGTAGGTTTCTTCAGTGTTGTGCAACCAGGAAGTAGGTATATAAGTTCTGAGTGTTTTCAAGGATCGTCAAAAGGTGCCTCAGCACAGTTTTTATATTTATCAGCAGTCAAATATCTGTCGTTATTTTGTCATGAATCCATTGTATGTCACATTACAGTGGCTTCATAATAAATGCACTAGGTACCTAAATCTAAGCCAACAAATTAATAAGACTTGCTGGAGGGATAGGATCCTACTTCGAAATATTCCCATGTTATGGAAGAAGTTGGATTGGCAGTCCCAAATTTACAGCAGTGTTATCAAGTACAGACTGCTTGATTTGAGAGGTGAACATGATTAAGTGTCCAAAAGGTTGGGAAGAGCCTTTTAAGTGCATTTACTTAAAGGTGTATGTGGTTAGGAATCTTATGGCCCCATGATAGCTTGCCTTATATATTATTCCTGTGTTTTTATGTAATGAAGAATGTTAATTTTTGTTTATAGGTGGAGGAAATCCAAGAGCTTCTTCAGTTCCTGTCAAAATCATTGCAAATGGATATTCTCATCCCAGGTTTGTTGACAAAATATATGAAGGGAACGTGGAAGAAGAAAAGCCCAACCATGTGCCAGTTGTCACAGTAAGCATGAAATGCTAATTTCCTATGTAAATTCACATGCTAATAGTTATGCTGCCCTTTGCATAGAAGATAAAATATGAAATAAAATAACATCAAATCTAGCAGTGTTGCTGTGAAGAATTACACATGTTCTATGAATTATTCCAGACTTTCATTCTGAAAAACAGAAAGCATTTTCAGATTGGAAGATGTATTACAAATACATAAAATGAATCATATATAAAAATAGTTCAAAATTTAATTACAGAATGCTCAGGAAAACTTTTGATGCAAAAAGTAATATGAAGCTGTAATAATTTATGTAAAGTTACTACACTTAACAGGAGCCTGTGTTGTAGACAGCAGAATAAAGAAGCATTAATTCCTGAGACACAGACTACAAACTTCTATGGTATCCTTTATGATGCCTCAACAGGAATTCCTAATTATTTCTGGCATGTAGATAGTAAAGCTATCTACTTTATAAGTGACAATGATGTATGTTAAGAATTACATGAACTCTGTTTACTGCTTTTAGTCAAACCTTGTTTTTATAGGGCTATGAATGGAACATATAGATAAGGATTCCTGTTGTATAGCTCTTTAAATTCATCATGTCTCTGCACAAATGTACTTTAGTTATAGTTTTAAGAGCTAAAGTAATAGTACAGTATTCTTTGTATAATGTTAATTTAAAGCACCACCATATTGTTTCAGTGATGTCGTACATTTTTTACTTTTGACATTTTCATCCATTTTCCATTAATTTACAGTGATATTGACACTCTAGGAAGCTAAATCTTCACCAGAAAATAAATAAGATGTGATGGAGAGATAGATTAATTATAGACCACCTCTCTGGAATACCCTTCCCCAGTGCATTAAACAGTGCTATATGTTATCATCCTTCAGAGAGATACTGGATAATTAGATGTGGTTTCACAAATTTAATGCATGAGGCATCAGCCTAGCCCTCCTGACAAAATAGGGTACAGTCTGAGGATGTATTGGCAAAGCAATAATTGTCACGAGACTAAATTGCTTTGGAACTCTTTTGAGTTCTGTGAAATCTATAATGAAGAAGTGTCACTCACAAACATGGCTGCAGTATTTAAACATTTATAAAACTTAATTTGTGAATTTATTAATTTCTTGGTGAACAGTGCTAAGAAATAAAAGGATAGACCTGGATATGACAGGGCAGATGTGTATGACCCAGTGAATTTAGCATCCACTGATCCTTGGTAATTGTTAACTTTTCTCTGTTTTTATGGTATCATCATGTTCCAACAAATATAACTGTTTACAAATGTCCATGCCATAAAATGATGGTGAATATTGAGACTCAGACTCAGGCCTTCTTCTTTTCTCTTTATCTTAGGACAATTACCTAAGGTTTATAGAGAACATGGACTTTAATTGTACTTCTAACATCCTAAAAGTATAATTTAAGGAAATAGAATTTTATGTTAGGCTGTTACTGTAATATCAGCTTCTTTAAGCTTGATGAGAAAGGAATTCAGTCCTCAAATCATGAAAGATGAACTGAAATTGTGTTCTTGAGCTTCTGAAGGTAAGAGTTACTAACAACTTGTGTACAAAGCAATAATTTTAAATGTGAAGAGAAAGGCTGTCCTTTTCTGGTGTATGAAGATTGCGCCTTGGTATCTCATAACCTTCTACTTCTATGAGATTGATTGTTAATGGGAAGGTTGGCTGTGTCTCAGGAGTGGAAGAGGATACCTGGAAGTGGTTCATACCTACCTACATCTGTGAGACACAGGAGGAAAAAGCTATTTTGTGTTGTGTTTGAAGGCCAGTCTCTGATGGCTCCCAACCTTCTGCTTGTGTGAGATAAAGTTTGAAGAGAACTGGCCATCTATAGTGAAAAAGGCACATCTTAGCTACTGCTTAAGACCACAAAACTATAAAATAGGCATTTGGAACTGCATTCTGAATATGGAGGATTTTGGTGGCTTCTAAAATGGAGAACCTCTTGAATGAGAAATGAGATGGCATCATTTTTTGTCTGACTATGTGCTCAGTTACTGGTGTTATCAAGTCCTTGTAAAGCATAAAGTAAGACAACATAATATAGAAAGATATTGTATGACCGGGAGACATTTATCGGTTCAGGAATTAAAAGTGTAAGTAGTTAAATAGTATTTGAAAGGTAGAAAGTGAACAAAAGAAACAGGTGGCCATAAGGAGCAGCAAATATGATTTGGTGCTGTAAATCCTTTGTATTGCAGTCGTAAAGGCCAGCTCCCTATTGTAACTGCAAACTTTAAAACTATGACTGCTGCATGTACACAAAATAAGCAGCCTCACACAATCAGTCTTGACGTTCTAGGGATCACACTGCATTCCTCTAAATTTCAAGTTGGTTACTAAAAAGGATCATGGATAATTCTTTCTGTATATTTCTGTATTACATCTTTTATTCATATGTGTTAACTGAATATGCTCATAAGTGAGGTTTCAGAAATGTAGCATTTCAAAATGCAAGTCTTTGAAAACAGCTGAAAATTCTGAAATAAGCAGAGTGCATGCAGTCAGCCATAACTTTCCCACATGTATGGGGCTTTTCCCTTGACACTCCCTACTAATTATTCTAACCTCTGAGGTTACTCCAGCATGATAGTAAAAATACCCCCCAGACAAATCACTTATCTCAAAATTGTCAGTTTCACATTTCCAGTGCCCAGACTATAGTAACTTTCCCATAAACAAAAACAGTATCACATACTGTTTTATACTTCTAATGTGTTGCCTCTAAAAAGACATGAATATAAAGCACCTTGAACAGTACTACAGTCTTACTGAAAGAGTTAACCCTCACTTGCAAGATTTAAAGTTGCATCAGCACATATTGCAATATTAATTTTACATTTTAATATAGTATATTGTAATATATAGTGATCGACCACAGGATTGGTAAGGCTAATCTATAACTGAATGGGATAGGTTAGTTTGAGCACAAAAAGGGCAAATGACTAGGCTTAAAATGGCCCGGAAGGGCAGTTGACCTAGTATTTACCTATGAACCTATGAACTTATTTGGAGAAGATATAGGAAATTGGACCATTACAAGCACACTGTATTATAGGTTCTGTGTAGGTAAGGTCTGTGAACTGAGTTTCCTGGGTGCCCTATTAGATAAGCATTGTTAAGTATCTGCCTTGAATGTATTAGCATCCACCATTGTCCTAGCTATCTAAACTTCAATCTTGTTTGGACAGTTTTTCACAGTGTTTGCATTGGTTTCCTGCATGTAAACTGAGAGGGATTTGTGTTGCTAGATTGACTACAATCCCAGTGCAAAAAATCATCAAACAAAATTCACCAAAACTACTCTCAGTGAACTTCAGAGGTAGCCTGTTTTTGCAAGGGATCAAGCCCTCTACACCTCCCTACACCCTGAATTTATGGATTCCTATCATGCAGTCAAACTTTTACAAGTTCGAACCTCATATGGTCGAGACCATAAGTTTGAATTTGTAAACGTTTGAGTGTTTCAATGGAAATCTCCATAAGTGGAGGTTTCCATTTTGTTCAATGGGGTGCGATCTCGGAGTTGGTATATTTAAGTAGAGGCAGGTGGGGGGCAGCCCCCCACATGGGGGGTGTAGGGTGGCTTGCCCCTCTGCTTAAAACAGTTTATTTTGTTTCCCATTGTTTTTTTTTTTTATCTATAGTTGTAGTTTTGTAACTTCAAACATAATGGTTCGAACCTTATGTGTTTGAAGTTATAAGACTTCGACTATGTGATATAGACCCTATTTCATATATAGCAACTCTGAGGTTGAACCACATGGGTAAAGATGACAACTCCATTATCACTGAAGTAGTTGTGACAAATATGACTCACTCACTTTGCTGTGACCACTGATGCTCTATTACTACATTACCACATGACAGAAATGTCTTCTTCTTCTTCTTTCGGCTGCTCCCATTAGGGGTCGCCACAGCAGATCAACTGTTTCCATTTCTTCCTGTCCTCTGCATCTTGCTCTGTCACACCAACCATCTGCATGTCCTCTCTCACCACATCATAAACATTTATCTTAGGCCTTCCTCTTTTCCTGTTACCTGGCAGCTTCATCCTTAGCATCTTTCTCCCAATATACTCTGCATCCCTCCAGAGCACATGTCCAATCCAACGTAATCTTGCCTCTCTGGCTTTGTCTCCAAGCCTTCCAACCTGGCTGACCCTCTAATATGCTTATTCCTAATCCTGTCTACCCTCATCACACCCAGTGCAAATCTTAACCTCTTCAGCTCTGCCGCGTCAAGCTCTGACTCCTGCCTTTTTGTCAATGCCACTGTCTCCAACTCATATAACCTAGCTGGTCTCACTACCCTCTTGTAGACCTTCCCTTTCACTCTTACTGGTACTCGTCTGTCACAAATCACTCCTGACACTCTTCTCCACCCACTCCATCCTGCCTGTACTCTCTTCTTCACCTCTCTTCCACACTCACCATTACTCTGAACTGTTGATCCCAAGTATTTAAACTCATCCACCTTCACCATCTCTACTCCCTGCATCCTCACCATTCCTCTATCCTCCCTCTCATTTTTACACATATATTATGTCTTAGTCCTGCTGACCTTCATTCCTCTTCTCTCTAGAGCATATCTCCACCTCTCCGGGGTCTCCTCCACCTGTTCCCTACTCTCACGACAGATCACAATGTCATAAATGTCCTTTCTTTATTTTTTATGAGGGGGTCATTATTAAGGCATTTATTAAGGTGATTCAGTTTTGATCTATTGATTTAATCCTACGGGTGAGGTGTGCAATGGACATGAGTGCTAAACTGCCCCTGACTTCCACAATTCGTCAGGATTTCCTGCCTACAGGAGGCACTGCATGGTTGTCTCACCATTCCTGACCACAGGTGTGTGCCCCTGATCATGCGTCTCACCATTCTCGGCCACAGGTGTGTGCCCCTGATCATGCGTCTCACCATTCTCGACCACAGGTGTGTGCCCCTGATCATGCGTCTCACCATTCTCGACCACAGGTGTGTGCCCCTGATCATGCGTCTCACCATTCTCGACCACAGGTGTGTGCCCCTGATCATGCTCTCACCATTCTCGACCACAGGTGTGTGCCCTGATCACTCACCATTCTCGACCACAGGTGTGTGCCCCTGATCATCTCACCATTCTCAACCACAGGTGTGTGCCCCTGATCATGCGTCTCACCATTCTCGACCACAGGTGTGTGCCCCTGATCATGCGTCTCACCATTCTCGACCACAGGTGTGTGCCCCTGATCATGCGTCTCACCATTCTCGACCACAGGTGTGTGCCCTTGATCATGCCCAGTCCCTCCCCCAACAATAGGCATGCCCATCCTCCATTCCTGCAAGAGCACAGAATTGTCTTCAGCCTCTTCTCAAACCTAAATAACTTGATACAAGTGTTCTAATTTGCAGTGAGATGTTTCAAGCGCAAACTCTGAATGCCTTGTAGAGCCTTGCATAGTAGAGTGACATCAGAATTTAATATAACTTCTGTGTGTGATATTGTTATCACAACACAGCCAAAGGTTAGAGTGTTTTAGTTTAAGAAGCAGATGTTTTATGGCGAAGGAAACCAGAAAGGGTACCATGACTGACCTGGACTCTTGACTGTAATGGAAAAATAAGGTTTGGAGCACAGTTTCAGTACTAAACCTGAAAATGATTCTCAGCTAACTTGACTCAATGAAAAGTCAGCTGCTTTAAATAAGTCAATGAGTGCCACACATGCTATCCATCCACCATCACTCCTGTTTCATGTAATGGCCCTGTCTATAGAAGCAGGTGCTGCTGTGTGCTGTAATCTACCCTGCAGATTTACTGACCCTGCTGCTACAAGAACATGTTTAACATATTGTGTAATGAGTTTGTGGTTCGTGCGCATACATTTTAAACAAGCTTGGCAGTACTGAAAAGTTTCTTATGGGTCTGTAGTTTTTAAATTATTAGTTATCAAGCATATAGCTATGTTTGCACTGGGAAATATGATGCAAAAGGCTGACTATATAATTATGTGGGGCTCACTATGGTGCTAGAAACATGTGAAATCTGGGTTAATTATTTAATTCTGCAAAGACTCACAGGCTTCTTGAAATCTCATGAGAAGCTACTGTTCATAGATCACAGGCAGCATAACACGCATGATTTACAAAGCCATTTATGCCTTGCCAGTACCCACCCTCATGCTGTACCCCCACCCATTTTCAGTTATGCATACCTATTCAAACATCCATGTTTAAACTGAAGAATATCAGTGTGTCACTTTGCTTAACTTGCATGGGGAAGCCTGTTCCATAGATGGGTTAGGCACTGGGTAACAGAATTTGTTTCTCAGATTGCTATTTAATTGTGTGAGGGTGGAGATTTATGTCCCCACTTCTGGTGTGAGTGGAACTGAGTACAGAAGACAAAGCAGATTGAGTAGAATGGCGTTCCTAACAGTGGGGAACACAAGGCATGAGTCACCCCACTCTAGCTTCTGTAGGATGGGGTTCCTAATGGGGGGAATACAAGGCATGAGTCACCCCACTGTAGCTTCTGTAGGATGGGGGTCCTAACAGTGGGGAACACAAGGCATGAGTCACCCCACTGTAGCTTCTGTAGGATGGAGTTCCTAATGGGGGGGATACAAGGCATGAATCACCCCCTGTAGCTTCTATAGAATGGGGTTCCTAGCAGGGGTGTATACAAGGCATGAGCCAACCCACTGTAACTTTTATAGGATGGGATTCCTAACAGGAGGAAATACAAGGAATGAGTCACCCCCCTGTAGCTTCTATAGGATGGGGTTCCTAGCAGGGGGGTATACAAGACATGATTCAACCCACTGTAGCTTGTTCAGTTTTCTACAGGAAAAACAAAGGATGATTCGAGAGTGAAAATGCTGCTTTTGAATGTAAACAGAAAGATACGGGTGTTGTGGTCTTTACTTGATTAAACATGATTACAGGGGCTTTGCATTCTTCCGGTATTAAAATGGGCCCTTTGTAAGGTGAGAAGGGGGTAAAGTTAGCACTGAACTGCCAGGATGTTGGCAATATCGGTTGGTTCTGTATATTTAGTGCCATTAGCAGTAGCTCCAGTAGCTTAGAGCAGATCTGAGTGTTGCCATTGCGATTCTTGACATATCTGTAGAATGCTTTGCGGTTGTCTTTGGAATCAGTGGTGATTTTATTTTCATAACTGGCTTTGGAGGATTTTATGAGGGATCTCAGCTTTGTGCTGAGGCTGACCAGGGAGTTTCTCCAATCTTGGGACTTTACTCTTTTTTTGCAACAGCTTCTTCCTTCTGTTGTAGAGTTTGTTTATGGCAGGGGGACCACCAGATTGGCTTCCTTTTTTTGGAGGATAGCATCTTGTTTCTGTTGGGGATGGCACGATCCATACATTTGTGTAAGATTCAGCAGTCGTACCTCTATTTTCCATCTGCATGGGTGTCGTGAAGTTTGACACTTCTGTCTTAAGA
>NC_056726.1:1974537074-1974627074 GCF_019279795.1 Protopterus annectens
ATCGGAAGAGTAACACTTCAAACAAAACAAAGTCACTAGTAATTAATCTACAGACTGTTGAATCATTAGCAGAGTTTTAATTTTTTTTTTTATTTAACATTTGTTGACCGGGAAAGTCCAACTAGGTTCCACAGATCCTGTTTTCAGCGGAGGCCCGGGGAGAAATGCTCCAGAAGAATGTCTTTAGAATGTGGGAGGAAACCGGAGTACCCGGAGGAAACCCACGCGAACGCAGGGAGAACATGCAAACTCCACACAGAACGCACCCCAGCCGAGAATCGAACAGGAGAACCTCTTGCTGTGAGGCGACAGCATTAACCGCTGCACCACTGCGCTGCCCAGATATTAAAATAAATTGAATTAGAAACAAATGAAATACTTGTTCTCAGTTTTTGATGATTAGTATAGCTTATTTAATTTACAACGTATTCAAGAAAAGGAAGAAATTATTTAACACTATACATGACAGCACGTAATGAAAAAAGCTTCAATGGTGTCATAAAGAGGAGAACTGATTAAATAAATTTGATGTAGTTTTTCTACTAGAAACACATTTATTTGTTTTTCCTTAGTTGACTGGGTTAGTCCCACTAGGCTACAGGCCACGTTTTAGGGGATAAATGAGGTGGTGCTTATATCACTAAGGGAAGTCTGGCCAGGGCATCAGGGAACTCCAGCTACTCTTTTCATTAGGTGGTATCTTACATGCAGCTGAGCACCCACCAACCCACACAGCTAGGACCTTGATTTAATGTATCTTACATCCAACTGAGCACCCACCAACCCACACAGCTAGGACCTTGATTTAATGTATCTTACATCCAGCTGAGCACCCACCAACCCACACAGCTAGGACCTTGATTTAATGTATCTTACATCCAACTGATCACCCACCAACCCACACAGCTAGGACCTTGATTTAATGTATCTTACATCCAACTGAGCACCCACCAACCCACACAGCTAGGACCTTGATTTAATGTATCTTACATCCAACTGAGCACCCACCAACCCACACAGCTAGGACCTTGATTTAATGTATCTTACATCCAGCTGAGCACCCACCAACCCACACAGCTAGGACCTTGATTTAATGTATCTTACATCCAACTGAGCACCCACCAACCCACACAGCTAGGACCTTGATTTAAGGTATCTTACATCCAACTGAGCACCCACCAACCCACACAGCTAGGACCTTGATTTAATGTATCTTACATCCAACTGAGCACCCACCAACCCACACAGCTAGGACCTTGATTTAATGTATCTTACATCCAACTGAGCACCAACCAACCCATACAGCTAGGACCTTGATTTAATGTATCTTACATCCAACTGAGCACCCACCAACCCACACAGCTAGGACCTTGATTTAATGTATTTTACATCCAGCTGAGCACCCACCAACCCACACAGCTAGGACCTTGATTTAATGTATTTTACATCCAGCTGAGCACCCACCAACCCACACAGCTAGGACCTTGATTTAATGTATCTTACATCCAACTGAGCACCCACCAACCCACACAGCTAGGACCTTGATTTAATGTATCTTACATCCAACTGAGCACCCACCAACCCACACAGCTAGGACCTTGATTTAATGTATCTTACATCCAACTGAGCACCCACCAACCCACACAGCTAGGACCTTGATTTAATGTATCTTACATCCAACTGAGCACCCACCAACCCACACAGCTAGGACCTTGATTTAATGTATCTTACATCCAACTGAGCACCCACCAACCCACACAGCTAGGACCTTGATTTAATGTATCTTACATCCAACTGAGCACCCACCAACCCACACAGCTAGGACCTTGATTTGATGTATCTTACATCCAACTGAGCACCCAACAACCCACACAGCTAGGACCTTGATTTAATGTATCTTACATCCAACTGAGCACCCACCAACCCACACAGCTAGGACCTTGATTTAATGTATCTTACATCCAACTGAGCACCCACCAACCCACACAGCTAGGACCTTGATTTAATGTATCTTACATCCAGCTGAGCACCCACCAACCCACACAGCTAGGACCTTGATTTAATGTATCTTACATCCAACTGAGCACCCACCAACCCACACAGCTAGGACCTTGATTTAATGTATCTTACATCCAGCTGAGCACCCACCAACCCACACAGCTAGGACCTTGATTTACTGTATCTTACATCCAACTGAGCACCCACCAACCCACACAGCTAGGACCTTGATTTAATGTATTTTACATCCAGCTGAGCACCCACCAACCCACACAGCTAGGACCTTGATTTAATGTATCTTACATCCAACTGAGCACCCACCAACCCACACAGCCAGGACCTTGATTTAATGTATCTTACATCCAACTGAGCACCCACCAACCCACACAGCTAGGACCTTGATTTAATGTATCTTACATCCAACTGAGCACCCACCAACCCACACAGCTAGGACCTTGATTTAATGTATCTTACATCCAACTGAGCACCCACCAACCCACATAGCTAGGACCTTGATTTAATGTATCTTACATCCAACTGAGCACCCACCAACCCACACAGCTAGGACCTTGATTTAATGTATCTTACATCCAACTGAGCACCCACCAACCCACACAGCTAGGACCTTGATTTAATGTATTTTACATCCAGCTGAGCACCCACCAACCCACACAGCTAGGACCTTGATTTAATGTATCTTACATCCAACTGAGCACCCACCAACCCACACAGCTAGGACCTTGATTTAATGTATCTTACATCCAACTGAGCACCCACCAACCCACACAGCTAGGACCTTGATTTAATATCTTTTACATCCAACTGAGCACCCACCAACCCACACAGCTAGGACCTTGATTTAATGTATCTTACATCCAACTGAGCACCCACCAACCCACACAGCTAGGACCTTGATTTAATGTATCTTACATCCAACTGAGCACCCACCAACCCACACAGCTAGGACCTTGATTTAATGTATCTTACATCCAGCTGAGCACCCACCAACCCACACAGCTAGGACCTTTGATTTAATGTATCTTACATCCAACTGAGCACCCACCAACCCACACAGCTAGGACCTTGATTTAATGTATCTTACATCCAACTGAGCACCCACCAACCCACACAGCTAGGACCTTGATTTAATGTATCTTACATCCAACTGAGCACCCACCAACCCACACAGCTAGGACCTTGATTTAATGTATCTTACATCCAACTGAGCACCCACCAACCCACACAGCTAGGACCTTGATTTAATGTATCTTACATCCAACTGAGCACCCACCAACCCACACAGCTAGGACCTTGATTTAATGTATCTTACATCCAGCTGAGCACCCACCAACCCACACAGCTAGGACCTTGATTTAATGTATCTTACATCCAACTGAGCACCCACCAACCCACACAGCTAGGACCTTGATTTAATGTATCTTACATCCAACTGAGCACCCACCAACCCACACAGCTAGGACCTTGATTTAATGTATCTTACATCCAACTGAGCACCCACCAACCCACACAGCTAGGACCTTGATTTAATGTATCTTACATCCAACTGAGCACCCACCAACCCACACAGCTAGGACCTTGATTTAATGTATCTTACATCCAACTGAGCACCCACCAACCCACACAGCTAGGACCTTGATTTAATGTATCTTACATCCAGCTGAGCACCCACCAACCCACACAGCTAGGACCTTGATTTAATGTATCTTACATCCAACTGAGCACCCACCAACCCACACAGCTAGGACCTTGATTTAATGTATCTTACATCCAACTGAGCACCCACCAACCCACACAGCTAGGACCTTGATTTAATGTATTTTACATCCAACTGAGCACCCACCAACCCACATAGCTAGGACCTTGATTTAATGTATCTTACATCCAACTGAGCACCCACCAACCCACACAGCTAGGACCTTGATTTAATGTCTTTTACATCCAACTGAGCACCCACCAACCCACACAGCTAGGACCTTGATTTAATGTATTATACATCCAGCTGAGCACCCACCAACCCACACAGCTAGGACCTTGATTTAATGTATCTTACATCCAACTGAGCACCCACCAACCCACACAGCTAGGACCTTGATTTAATGTATCTTACATCCAACTGAGCACCCACCAACCCACACAGCTAGGACCTTGATTTAATGTATCTTACATCCAACTGAGCACCCACCAACCCACACAGCTAGGACCTTGATTTAATGTATCTTACATCCAACTGAGCACCCACCAACCCACACAGCTAGGACCTTGATTTAATGTCTTTTACATCCAACTGAGCACCCACCAACCCACACAGCTAGGACCTTGATTTAATGTATTTTACATCCAGCTGAGCACCCACCAACCCACACAGCTAGGACCTTGATTTAATGTATCTTACATCCAACTGAGCACCCACCAGCCCACACAGCTAGGACCTTGATTTAATGTATCTTACATCCAACTGAGCACCCACCAACCCACACAGCTAGGACCTTGATTTAATGTATTTTACATCCAGCTGAGCACCCACCAACCCACACAGCTAGGACCTTGATTTAATGTATCTTACATCCAACTGAGCACCCACCAACCCACACAGCTAGGACCTTGATTTAATGTATTTTACATCCAGCTGAGCACCCACCAACCCACACAGCTAGGACCTTGATTTAATGTATCTTACATCCAGCTGAGCACCCACCAACCCACACAGCTAGGACCTTGATTTAATGTATCTTACATCCAACTGAGCACCCACCAACCCACACAGCTAGGACCTTGATTTAATGTATCTTACATCCAACTGAGCACCCACCAGCCCACACAGCTAGGACCTTGATTTAATGTCTTTTGCATCCAACTGAGCACCCACCAACCCACACAGCTAGGACCTTGATTTAATGTATCTTACATCCAACTGAGCACCCACCAACCCACACAGCTAGGACCTTGATTTAATGTATTTTACATCCAGCTGAGCACCCACCAACCCACACAGCTAGGACCTTGATTTAATGTCTTTTACATCCAGCTGGGCACCCACCAACCCACACAGCTAGGACCTTGATTTAATGTCTTTTACATCCAGCTGAGCACCCACCAACCCACATAGCTAGGACCTTGATTTAATGTATTTTACATCCAGCTGAGCACCCACCAACCCACATAGCTAGGACCTTGATTTAATATCTTTTACATCCAGTTGAGCACCCACCAACCCACACAGCTAGGACCTTGATTTAATGTCTTTTACATCCAACTGAGCACCCACCAACCCACACAGCTAGGACCTTGATTTAATGTCTTTTACATCCAGCTGAGCACCCACCAACCCACACAGCTAGGACCTTGATTTAATGTATCTTACATCCAACTGAGCACCCACCAACCCACACAGCTAGGACCTTGATTTAATGTATCTTACATCCAACTGAGCACCCACCAACCCACACAGCTAGGACCTTGATTTAATGTATCTTACATCCAACTGAGCACCCACCAACCCACACAGCTAGGACCTTGATTTAATGTATCTTACATCCAACTGAGCACCCACCAACCCACACAGCTAGGACCTTGATTTAATATCTTTTACATCCAGTTGAGCACCACCAACCCACACAGCTAGGACCTTGATTTAATATCTTTTACATCCAACTGAGCACCCACCAACCCACACAGCTAGGACCTTGATTTAATGTCTTTTACATCCAGCTGAGCACCCACCAACCCACATAGCTAGGACCTTGATTTAATATCTTTTACATCCAGTTGAGCACCCACCAACCCACACAGCTAGGACCTTGATTTAATATCTTTTACATCCAACTGAGCACCCACCAACCCACACAGCTAGGACCTTGATTTAATGTATCTTACATCCAGCTGAGCACCCACCAACCCACACAGCTAGGACCTTGATTTAATGTATCTTACATCCAACTGAGCACCCACCAACCCACATAGCTAGGACCTTGATTTAATGTATCTTACATCCAACTGAGCACCCACCAACCCACACAGCTAGGACCTTGATTTAATGTATCTTACATCCAACTGAGCACCCACCAACCCACACAGCTAGGACCTTGATTTAATGTATCTTACATCCAACTGAGCACCAACCAACCCATACAGCTAGGACCTTGATTTAATGTATCTTACATCCAACTGAGCACCCACCAACCCACACAGCTAGGACCTTGATTTAATGTCTTTTCTGAAGGACAGCACATTCTGGGGTGCAGCACCTCACTTTTGCTGAACTGCAGTGTGAGCTATTGATCTACCTGCTGGGGTACTAGAACCCAGTCTTCTGCACCAAAGATGAGTGTGCTACCTGTTACACCATTGACACTACTGAGTATTTTTACATAAATCTACTGTCTGTAAATATTTCCATGGTGAAGCCATAAACTCATTCAACAGACCCAAAGTAAGTACCCCAAATTCTTAAGAATTACAGTACTTGCCTTATCTATAAACTTTATCAAAACACAATAGCACACACTTTTTGTTGTTTTTTTCCTGTTTCTCTTTCTTTTTTTTCTGTTCTAAACAATGCTGTACTCTTTCATTCCACTCAGTTTCTCTTCCTCTGCCCCTTCCTGTCGAAATTATATATATTTATAAATTTAGTAATATTTATACGTCAATATTATTAACTTTGTAAAACACATGCTCCTTGTCACCTTAACTTATTTGTGATTTAGCACTTAAAACAAAACAAAGTCAGTAGTAATGAATCTAGAGACTGATGAATCATTAGCAGATAGCAAAGTAAATTGAATTACAAACAAATGAAATACAGTACCTGCATTATCTAGGAACGTTATCAAAAGACAATAGCATTCCTTTTTTTTGTTTTTGTTTTTTTTTTTTCTCTTTTTCTTTCCTCTTGCTTTTTCTAAACAACAATCTGTTTTTTCATTCCACTCTGTTTTCTCTTTCTCTGCCCATTCCTGTTGAAATTGTATATTCTTGTAAACTTAGTAATGTTTATACAACATGCCAATATTGCTAGTTTTGTAAAATACATGTTCCTTGTAAGCTTTATGTATTTGTGATCTACTGCACGTGTATAAAGTGATTTATATTTTTTGTATTACTCATGCTTGGCTTATTGTGGTTGTATAAATTTGTATAATATAAAGCCCGGGCTGAATCTCAGAATGGTCCTCCTGGATCTGTCTTCTACTTTGGTTAACAAATTCAAATAAATAATATAATATGATATAATATAATATAATATAATATAATATAATATAATATAATATAATATATGAATGAATGGGGATATAGCCCCCAACACTGACTGCAAGGGAAGGCAAGCTTTGAGATTCCCTGTTTTTATTTTGGAATAATATTTTCTATCTTTTTAAGACTGAATTAGGACTCTTGCACTTCTGGTAGGGAGCAGGTTAAGCATGCTCTGACTTTCAGAAGTCTGAGTGATGTAGAAAGATAGGGAATGTTTCAGTGTTTGAATACTTATCATCAGACCTTAACAGATGAAACAGCAACATAGCAACAAGTAGGATTTCTGGCTGTTATACAAAGCAGAAAGCAGTGCAACTACAGAAAGAGGAAGATGACAACAGTGTAATTAAATAAGCAAATGGCAAGGGAAAAAGGTACAGAGACATTTACTGAACAGAGATGAAGGAAGGTCAGGTGGAAAACAGAGATACAGTTAGAAATTATTAGTATACACTGGACTGCTAAGAACTGCACAGTAACTTCTTTTTTTTCCTTTTTTTTTCTAGGCAAAATTTATTTCTAGCCCACACAGCAACACTACATTGACATTACTTACGTCAGAAGGGACATTTGCAATTGACAGCCATGGAACAATTTGGACCAATGCCAGACTGGACTATGAAACACAACAAACACATAGCATTAATGTGTCTATAACAGATGGGCTGCACACAGACTACACTACTGTGTTTGTTAAGGTCATTGATATAAATGACAATCCTCCACAGTTCAGTGGGGCTTACATTGATATCCATGTTCTTGAAAACGTAAGTGTAGGGTATTTAATGCTAGCAGTACTGGCCACAGATGATGACAGTGGATACAATGCAGCAATAACATACTCACTAAATGGAGGTGATGGAGTAATAAAAATAAACGCCACATCAGGGCAGATTTCAGTTGTAAAGGAACTGGACAGGGAAACACAGGCTCACTACAATCTGACAGTGACTGCAACTGACCAAGGCCAACCACCTCTCTCTTCCATAGTCACCTTTTCCATTATTGTTGATGATGTCAATGACAACCATCCAATATATAATGAATCAAAGTATGAAGTTGAAGTGCTTGAAGATGAAGCTATAGGCACAGTTTTGCTGACAGTATATGCAACTGACCTTGATGAAGGCATCAATGCCCAGATCATACATAGGATTACTAAACAGTCCCCTAATATTGGCACAGTATTTACTGTAAATGCTACTACAGGAGAACTTACCCTGGTACAGGAGTTGGACTATGAATCGGTGACAGTGTTTAAACTGGAAGTTGAAGCAGCTGATCAAGGAAGTCCCACCCTCTCAAGTACTTCACAAGTTCTTGTTCATGTGCTCGATATAAATGATAACCCTCCTGAATTTAGTCAAAATGTATATAATGTCTTAATCCTTGAGAACCTACAACAGGATGCAGTCATTTTTGCTGTCAATATTACAGACAAGGATGAAGTAAGTAGACATGTTAAAGTAACAACATCTTAAAAGTGTTACATCTTTTCTCATTTATATTAATAAACTTAGTTAAGTGTGTATTAAAGAGTGGCAGTACATTTGTTGAATATATATATCTTTCTAAAAGACTAAATGAGAGAAGTTTGCAAATGCTATTTAAATTAGGCCTTCTCTTGGTATGATACAAAGGGTAAAGTGTTTTATCAAACTATTCTCAGCTTCTTGAATTTCTCATTTCCCTCTATAATTTACCTCCCTCTGACTAACTTCCAGGGTTCTGGATTCTTGTGCCAAAGTATGCCCTCTAAAGGTATTTGGTTTGGTTTGATGCAGGTAGATTCATAATGAGGCCTGCAATGTTTAACCTCTCTGTCATGAACTTTAGTGCACCTGTAATAAACGTTACATTTAAGTCTCTTGCCTGCCTTCTTGATTGCCAGAGCAATAGCCAAAAAGATGCTTTTGTATTTCCTTCTTGTTTTTTCATCCCTGCTGGTTCTGCTCCTTTGTGGACAAGAAGTTCTAGGTTAAATCAGGAATGCTGAAGCTGCCCACTAGCAGTATGTCCTAAAAAGGGTTCATGGTCACATTTGCCCTGCCATTTCTGTACTTCTCCATTTCTAATGGTATTTAATGTATTTCTTCCTTCTCAGATCTGTTTTTGTTGCTTTCTTACCCCATATAACCAGCATTCTTTCCCAGTTTATGTTTTCCTACCTATACAATGTGCACCTTGGAATTACCATCTCTCAGTCATGTTACTGTGACTCCAGGTGTTAAAACAGCACTGAATGATCTGATGCAGTTTCAGTTTAGATCTGTTTGCTTCTTTGCACTATAATCCTGTAAATATCATTATGTTCACATGTTTCTTCTTTGCTAGCTCCATTGTTTTTATTTCATTTTCAGATTTACAAATATTTGATCTCTTGAATCTTGTAATTACACAATAGTGCCCATCCCATTCTCTGCATCAAATGGATTCACCTGATGGCTCCTCTACCTTCACCCATCCAGCCTATTCATTCCTTTGGAGACAACAGACAGGCATCCCAGGACTAGACAAGAGTTCCTTGACCCATTTGATCCTGTCCAAGGACTTCAATCAGCCCATTTATTCCCCCTCGGAAGGGGGCTAGCTACAAGTCACATTGAGTAGCCAACTTTTCTACTGGAGCTCCAAATACCACAAGTACAACTACTTTGAGCTGCACAGCGCTGTCTACATCAGGGAAGTCTGATTGTCTCCACTCATGTGGTATTCCCTTGGCTGCTTTGATCCAAGGCACCGGCTGGCAGCTCGTGCACAGCGTGCTCATGCTCCAAAGATGTAATTGGAGTCACTAGGTGTCACCCAAGTGGTGAGACAAAGCTGGCTTGAGGATGAATGAGCCAGCAGTAGCTGATTAATCCTATTCTAACTGCAGCTAATCAAACACAAGTCATCTGGGTTGAATTTAGGTTTCATTCTTCAGTGTCACAGGGGCGGGCACCAATATTATACTGATATTTGTTAATTCCAGTTTTGTAACTTATCCATACATTACTGCTCCATTTTAAAGTCAACCAAAATTATTCTAAACTTATTTGCATGTACTTGTAACATTTAAAGGCTGAAAAATGTCATAATGTACTTATAAAATGCAACTGCAAGTGAAATATAGCAATGATCTGTAATGTTTTTCTTCTTAATTTGTTTTTTCAAGAATGGTTTTGCTGACGGGCACTTTACTCTGAATGACAGCACACTTAGCATTGATGGCCATGGAGTGCTTTCATTATTAAATTCATCTGTTGTGGATCGTGAGGTTATACCAGGATTTACAATAACAGTAAGTATAAGAAATCAGCACATCTTTCTTATTATCATTTAAGGAAATATGTCTCTTTAGCATATGAATTCTGTAAGCTATTAATTAATGTAATTGGTGCACTTTTAAACTGTGTTTTAAATACATGTGATGAGTATCCACATTAAAGTTTGCTCAGCTGCTTGTGTGACCAAGTCATTACATGCAGATTTTAATATTATTGTTTTTAGATTTTTCAAAATATACTTCATGAAGCACATTCAATATCAAAATGAGCTATAACAGTTCTTATACATAATGAAACTTTGCCAAAAAATGCAAGTGCTACTCAAAACAGTTATGAAAATAGCTTGTTCAAACAACATGCAGTCCTCCATTCCCTAAGGATGAAGGCTACTTGGCTGTCATATAGAGTCCATGATGCTAATATTATTTCAGCCAATTGTTAATTTTTTTTTGCTCAGTTTTTATTTTCAAATAATATTATAACATCCCACAGTATTTATATGTAACATTTTTAAATAACTATGTAGAATATTTACAATAGCCTGACCTTTCAGTTGTATTCAATGTACACGAATACTTTGTAGAGTTAACATTTTAGTTATCAGAACATATCTGTTCATTTTTTGTAAACTGTCTAATAAAGATATAACTTTCTTCTATGGATTGTTTACCAATGACCTAGGATAAATCCTTAGTTCTTTGATTTTGATTTCCATCAGTGCTGAAGTCCTTAATAAAGTGTAGAAGTCTTCCAACATAGGTGATATATTTGAATTCCATCTTCTGGTTATACATTTTCTTGAAATTGCAAGTATTGTCCATAACAAATGCATGTTTATTTTATTCAAGTGTGGACCTTCATTCACATTCAAAAGAATCAAAGCTTTAGCTAAGTTGAAAGATTCATTAAATAAAACTTGTAAAAAAAAATTGATTCCATTCCGATATGATTGAATTTTACTACAGTCATAAACAATGTGATTCCAGTCTGCTTTATATACCTGCTCACATCTCTAACATATTCCATTTGTGGAAGTGTTGACTTTATTAATTTTATCTGGGGTTAAGAATGCTCTATGTAAGTACTTCCAATTAAATATTTTCCAATATTGTATAATAGATATGTGATTTACTGATAGTAAAATATTTGATTTAATCTCTTCTAACTGTAGTGAATTACCTTTTGTTATAAACTGCCAATAAGATGTTTTAGATGTTCTTTTATAGTCTATTAGTTCTTTGTATAAATTTGAAATACTATTTCCATTATCATAATTATTATATATAAATCCATTTAAGTAGTTTATAAGTTTTGGTATATCTTTAAAAGAGGAGTTATTAAGTATGCTCCATAAATCTTGAGAGTACATAAGAATACTTTGTAACATTAACTAATCCTGTGATGGAATATTATAAGTAGTTTTTATCATATGTAAGTCTAAAACTCTTTTAATTTTTAATACATTGAAACCAACATGTAAATCCTTTTTGTTCCCAAGAAGTAATTGTTTCTGTATATATTTTGTCAGGGTAGTTCTTAGTTATTATGAATGGGGTTAAAAGGTCAATCCAAAGTATTAGATTCATGGATGTATTAATAAATTTTCTAAAATAATTAATATAATGATTAATCAAGTGTGTATTAGTTGGATTTGCTATATTATATTGCATACTAATACTTAATATGTACCAAGGTTTATTAGTTTTATCTAACATTGAAAGTTTTTAGTAAATTAAACTCATTTATTGATATAACCATTAATAATTTGTTCCAGTTAGCGAAATAGTTAGGGTTTATCCAATCTATAACAGTTTTGGCTATGGATCCCTTTATATATGATTCAATAGCTGGGGAGTTCAGTCCTCCTTGTTTCCATGGTCTAATGTGATGTGTTAAGGCTATTCTAATTATTTTGTTGAACCATAACAATTTTAATAGGCATGAATTTATTTGTTTAAGGAAACATCTTTCAGGAAGCATTTGCATTGCTAATGCTACATACAGAAATTTGGGTAGTAAAACCATTTTTATTCATTGTAGCCTATCTTCAAAGGTTAATATTATTTTATTCCATCTTTCCACATAGCTATTAACTGTGCTGACAATATTTTTGTAATTTATTGATACTAACTAATTAAGATTATTGCTTAATACAATTCCTAGATATTTTAAAGTAGTTACTTGTTCTCCTATAATATGTTTTTCTTTGACTTGTATTTCTTTTTTGTTATTTAAAAATAAAAATTTTGATTTTGACCTATTAAAATGAAGACCTGAAATCATATAACATTTCTGTATCACTACATCCAACTCCTCCAACGACTTCTTAGAATTTGTAAAGTTAGTAATATATCATCAGGAAAGAGCATTATTTTAGAATTATATTGATCATATACATCCACCCCTTTTATTTTTAAGTTGTTACATATTAAGTCTGCAAGTACTTCAGTGGCCAAAGCAAATAGAATAGGTGACAGGGGGAGCCTTATTTAGTGCCTTTTGTTATATGGATAGATTCCGAGGTTAAAGGACCTAATTTAATATAAGCTAAATTGTTTATATATATATTTTTTAAGAGGTGAACAAAGGAAAGAGGAAATTCAAATAATGCTAGAATTTTAAATAGATATTCCCATTTTAAGGAGTCAAAGGCTTTTTCTATGAATAATCCAATTATAAGAGTTTCTTTCTTTTCTTTATTTACATAATCTATAAGGGTAAGTAGCCTTTTAATATTATCATGTGCATGTCTGTTTCATATATATATATATATATATATATATATATATATATATATATATATATATATATATATATATATATATCCAGTTTGATCATTTATTGTTTTGGAAAGTGGTATTTTTATTCTATTGGCTAGAATTGACATAACTCTCTTATAATCATTATTTAGTGGTGATATAGGCCTATATGAGGTACAAAGATTCAGAGTTTTATTATCTTGTAAGATTGGAGTGATTAAAGAGTATTTCCAAGAATGTGGTATTACTGCTTCTGATTGAATTTCTAGTAAAGTTTTATGAAAAAGAGAAATTATCATTGAGGGGAAAAGTTTATATATTTCCATAATCATACAGTCTATTACTGGTGATTTGTTGGTTTTACCTTCTTTTAGCCTGTCAGTTATTTCATTCTAAGATATACGTTTTTGTAAATCTAATTTTTATTCTTCTGGGTTTTTTATATTGATGAAATTTGTATCAAATTTTAATTGTCAGTATTTATATTTTCCTTTTTAAAGTGTTCCATGTAGTGATATCTGAATGCTTCAAGGATGTCTCCTATATCCAATAGTTTTTTCCTTTTCTTTTAATGGTAGATATTATTATTGTTATTTGCTTTGGATTGCATTTTAATTATTGTGGATAAATTGTGTAGATATCTGGGAGAAGTGGCCAATGAATGTACTTTTAATTTTTCCAAAGCTAGACTAGTTTTCTGTGTCAGAATTTCATTATATTTTTTTTATTTAATTCCTCTATTTTCTTTTTAATTTCTGGACAACTTTGATTTTTTTCTGACTTTACTGACAAAAGTCTGGATTGTAAATCTGATAGTTCAGAATCCCACTCTCTTACTTTATTTTTATACCAGCTAAGGGTTTTACCAAATATATAAGCCTTTAGTGAGTCCCACACCATGACTCTACTGACTTCTGTTGTATACTTAATTTCTAAGAAAAACTGTAATACTGACAACAACCACAGTTTGAATTCTTTAATTTTGTGATATATGATGGTATTCTAGATTGGAAGATTAATGGTTTGAACTCAGTTTGTAATTTCAAAACTAAAGAGTCATGGTCTGAGAAAGGATATGGAGCAATTGAGAAATTAATGATTTTTGTTTGTAAATCTTAAACAACAAATATTTAGTCTATTCTAGTTTGAGTTTTGAATCTCTAATCTTGATGGGAGAACAACAAATACTTATCTTCTTTCATCTTAAATGTATCCATTAAGTGAAATAACCCCATTTTTTTAAAGATTTTGAAATAGAAGTTGTACGAAAAGGTCTGTTGTTGGTAGTTTCGGAAGCATCTAGGATACAGTTGAAGTCCCCTTCCATTATGAAATTACCTTTATAATTATTGGAAATAAAATCTAAGTGTTTTTAACTGTTTCTATTCCAATATCAGGAAAGCAGTATAGGTTTGTTAGAGTCCATATTCTATTATTAAATTTAACTATTACAAATGCTATGAGTCTTCATATTTATAAATAATTTCAGGGCTGTCAATATTGTATTTCCAAAGAATTGATACTCCTTTTGTCTTTGTCTTATAGGAGGATTGAGCTAAGATCATATATTCCTTAGGATTCCATGTAAAACTATCATTTATTTTAAGATGTCTTTCCTGAAGAAAGACTACTTATGCTTTATTTAGTTTTAAGTATTTCAATAAGTTTGATCTTTTACTTGGATTATTTAAACCATTTGTATTTAAAGGTAATAAAGTTAAATCCATATTAAGTTACTGTTAGAAAAATATTTTTGTTAGTATAGCTATTAAACAGTTACCTGTGATAACAATGTAAATTATGTGTGTGTATAAGATTTTAAAGGAAATTATCTGAGTTATTTCTTCTATGAATACAAGTAAAACAATATTTTGGTCAGGCTTTAGAAAAGTAATCTCATATAACAATGAGATTAAAATAACCACTCTTAATTTACCTAAGTTCCACTCTACACAGAATGAAAATCATTCCTAATCTAATAGATAAACATAGATCTATTAGATTATCACTCATTCCTTTTACCATCAAAAACAACTGAGCTACATAAGCTAAATCATTGCATGGAGAATATTTTGTGAAAGAAATATACATTTCTGAATTATTTTGTGCATCAGGAAGTTCTACTTTAGCACTGTAATCAACAAATTTATTACACTAGAAATGCTTGACAGTTATGTATATGAATTCTCAAACCTATATTATATTTACCATTAGATGCTACATTTAATATAAATACAAAAAGTAACCAACACTATATCAGATTCCGTGTCTATGCTAATTAGTTAAATATATAACAAAGTTTGTAAAAATTGAGTTAAATTAATAATCTCAAGTTTGTACAGTCTATCAGATGCCAAGAGAGTTCACATTAATAATTAGGATTCTTTTAGAATTAACTTGTTTCAAATTATAACATATTTCTTTTCATTGCTACCTTAAAGTTGTCACTTTCATGTTAACTTAATCTGTGAATCATTAATACTATAATGTCAGCTTAGAATGGCACTTGTTTCACTAAATATGCCATCTTTACCAAACAAAACTCAAATGGGCAACAAATATAGGGAACCAATTCAGGCTATTTCCGTAAATTGCCCCAGACACATTAGATTATTTCAAGAAAGAAACTCAAAATTGTCACTTCATATTTGTTTTACATTTTTCCCCATGTTACCATTTCAGTCATATAAATTAGCAGAATGGGTATTGTCTTCCCAGCACTGTCCACATTCTGATATCATACATCCCTTAATTTGGGGTTAAATGTCTCCTCGGATAGGGTTTCATATATATTCAACAGTGACATCTCAAGTCTTGCAATCAACTCAGAAGAGAGTAACTAAAATATTAAATACATGTGAGAATGTAATCATGTTTTAACATACTGCAGATGGTCATACAAAGCTCTTTATACATTTCTTTTTATACATTATATATATCCATGTACTTCCATGCAAGAACTTTGTATTCCACACCAAAAGGAAAATGTAGCTGTGTATGTCAAAGCACCCTTATGTCTTATTAGAAATGGTATCAATGGCTGGAGAGTTTTTTTGCAATTCCTGTTCATTACAGAAGGGGAAACAAACATCTGCTTATATTAATTTGGCATATGCTATTTAGGACTGGCTGTGTGCGCCCATCATAAACATAATTTTCTTTATTAAGTGAGCTTAGAATTTGCAGTTATTAATGATGACCTCAGAGATGTGTCAAATTTTGCTGAAAATGAGCTGTGACAGTCTTGCACATGGAGGAAACAAAGCACTCCAGATCTGAATTATTAATTTTAAAGTACTCCTTCCTTATTTATAAGTTATAGCTTTCACAATTAATCATATGGTAACAGCTCACTTTAAAACTTATTACATCTGGAAGTGCACTAAAGTGTAAACGTACTGAAACTGTGACAATCTATTTAGTATTGTCAGAGCATATTAAAACAGTTAGATACCTAACAAAAAGTTGTTTCAAACCAAAGCCTATGCCAAAGAAATTGTAAATGAGAATACTTTCTGAAATGTATTTTTAGTAAGATGTTAATAATCAAAAACAAAGGAGTGCACAAGGCACTGATTCATGCGTTTCAACTGTACTGTTTGCATACTGCAAATGGCTATAGGATTAACTCAGAGCACCAGAAAGACTTTATATTTATACTTAAATGCTCTATAACAGCTTATTCACCTATTCATGTTTGAAGAATTTTAAATAAATAGGTCTTGATATGTAACCCAGACATCATTTTCAGTTGTTCCCCATTCAAATTGTTGGAACCTGTGTTCTGAGAGACTGCCTTACAGACTATCTGCAAATATACAGAGCTGAGTATATTTTTTTGGTTATAGAGTTTGTTAATTGTTGCTTAGATCTCTGTTGAAACTGTTGTTTCACTGTTCTGAGAGACTGATCTGCAAATATACAGAGCTGAGTATATTTTTTTGGTTTTAAAGTTTGTACTGTTAGTTGTTGCTTAGATTTCTGTTAAAACTGTTTTGTTCCACCCACCCTCCCTATTTTTGGGTTGTAGTTTAAATTTGGTGGCTTTTGCAGTTGCCCGCCCCACTGTAGATTTGATCTGGGACACTCCCCAGTCCCATCTCATTACCACATTCTACCTAATAAACTCTTTCTGCACTTGCTTTTAGTCCTTCTTAATTTAATTGCATTTTTTAAACTGTGTTTGGTCTAATATTGCTACATACTCAAGTGTGCTAGCTTGCACTGCATGTGAATTGTTTTTACTACTGTTTTTGCTACTTTTATGTAAAAAAAAAAAAAAAAACTGTAAGCCTGTTTCCTACCTTTCCTGTAGCTAGTGTTCCAGATAGAGATTTGCTGTATCCAGGACAGTATGTAAGCTTCTGAGCCCCCAAGCCTTTCTGTGTTGGAGGGAAGCTTTCTAGCGTATCAGTATAAGTGGTAAGCACTAGGTAACCTGTCTACCACATAAGGAGTGGTTCTGGCCCAGAAATTGTAGTTATTGGCCATTTGGACAATCTTCCATCTCGCTCAACTTTCTGATTTGAAAGCCTGTATTTGCACTTGTTTCTGTTCTGTAACTCGTCTAGTGCAGATACAGATTCTTAGTTTTAGCACTTAAATTTGCTTATTCATGCTCGGCATTTGTTCAGAACTTGTAAGCACTAAATAAGCTACTAATTACTATAGCACTCAATCTTCCTCATTACCTAGAGGAAAAAGTTATTGTACTTACCTTTCTCACTTGCTTAGAGAAAAACAGCTCTTGTACTCACTTTCCTCACTTATCTAGAGGAAAATAGTTTTATTCAGGCATGTCCAAGGGTCAGCTCCCAGTGTTCTCTCCTGTCTATCTGATGAATCTGGGCATCTTGAGGCAATGTAGAAATTGCCTCATGTACACAGACAACCCTCTCCTCCTACCACCCAACACTACAACCTGTGAGAGAAGCACTTATCTAGCCAAACTGGAGGTAAAGCTCTCTCCAACCAAGACTGAACTTGACAGTCATGAGGAGAAGGTAAACATTTGCACCACACCACACTCATCACATAGTCTCACTAAATCTACACCACCAAAATCCACACATAGTAGCACAAAAACATTTGCGGAGGCTCTGAATAATAATCTGTCTAAGCAACAGAGACCTCCAAAGCAGAAACGCAAGCAACCTCCATCCCTCAAACAACACAACCCAAATGACACATAGCCCACAGACTCAGTGTGCCACTCAACCACAGCCAGTAAGGCAAAACAACGTACCCAACACACTAGTCATAGGTGATTCTATAGTCAGGCACACTGATGTCCCACTCACCAGGCTAAACAAGAAGGTTACTGTCAGCTGTCTGTTGGGTGCCAGGATCTGCCACATAACCCATGCACTCAGGTCACTGCACAACAAGTACAAATATGACTATGTCATTGTCCATGTTGGTGTGAATGACCTGAGACGTACCTCCCTGGATTACATGAAAAGAGACATGGAAGAGCTCTCCGATCTTGTAGTCCAGGCAGGTATGACCCTAGCCCTGAGTAACATTCTGCCATCGCCCAGAATGATACCACAGTACAAGGACAAAATGATTGACTTACTTTAACAATTGGCTAAGCTTCTGGTGTCATTCTAAGGGGATCCAGTATCTGTCTGCTTGGGATGACATGGTCGACAGACCAAGATGCTTTGCCACAGATGGCCTGCACCTGTCGCCCCCTGGGATTCCGGATACTGGCTAAGGCTCTTGCTGCCCCAGTAGTGCCTTTTTTAGGCAGGGATCAAACAACAAATTCACCACCATAACAGGAACAGGCAAGCAAAAACAGGGTAATGCTACTTAATGCTAGAAGTCTAAATCTCAAAATGCACTCACTCGAGGCACTCCTTAAAATGGAGAACATTGATATCTGTGCAGTGACTGAGACCTGGTTCAAGGCTCCAGACAGCACCCTTGCACTACCAGGCTATAACTCATACGACACTTTTCAGCCATGTAACCTGGACCGAAACACCAAAGGTGGAGGTGTGTCCATATCCATTAAGGATATCCACACCTCCAGGCTAGTTGCTCAGCATAATGCATCTGAGGTTATCCAAGTGCAACTAACTCTGGGCAAAACTGCAATCCAAATTGCAGCTTGCTACAGATCCCCCACCATGCCACAGGATTCCCACTCCTCTTTTCTTGATGTACTGGAAAATATTAGGGTTCAACCAAACACCCTTATAATGGGCGACTTCAGCTACCCCACCATTAACTGGGAAAACTACTTGTGTAGCAACTCCTTAGCTCAACGCTTTCTGGAATTCATAAACTCCAATGCCCTAGATCAACTTATCCACACCCCCACCAGGGGAAACAATATCCTAGACCTAGTTATTACCAACATGAGTGACTGGTGTTCCACATCTAAAGTCAACTCCTTGTTGGTCCGATCCGACCATAAGCTTATCACCCTTGATATCCACATCCCGCCCCCACCCACCATTAAGGAAACCACAGTAAAAAATTTCTCCAAAGCCAACTTTATACTTCTTAAGACAGAAGTGGTGAACTTCATGACACCCATGCAGATGGACAATACAGTTACAACTGCTGAATCCTACACAAATGCACTCTATAAGCACTTACATGAGTGCATGGATCGTGCTATCCCAAACAGAACCAAGATGCTATCCTCCAAACAAAGGAAGCCAATCTGGTGGTCCCCTGCCATAAACAAACTGTACAACAGAAGGAAAAAACTGTTGCAAAAGAGAGTAAAATCCCATGAGTGAAGGAGCTCCCTGGTCAGCCTCAGTAAGAAGCTGAGATCCCTTATAAGATCCTCCAAAGCTAGCTACGATAACAAAATTGCCACTAAATCCAAGGATAACAACAAAGCATTCTATAGCTATGTCAAGAATCTAGATGGCAACACCCAGATCTGCTCTGAGTTATAGCACAAAGGCACGAAAATTACAGAACCAACTGATATTGCCAACATTTTGGCAGATAGGTTCAGTGCTAACTTTAATCCCTCTCACCGCCTAAAGGGCCCATATCTATACATGAAGAATACAGAGTCCCTGTAATCACAACTATGCAGGTAAAAGCTGCACTCTCTAAAGCCAAAAACACAGCATCCATGGGACAGGACACCATCCCAGGCTGTGTTTTACACGAACTTCAGAATGAACTGGCTCCCCTCTTAAGCCTCATGTTCAATAATAGCCTCGCATGAGTCTTTGTGCCCACTGAATGGTGCACAGCAACAGTTATCCCACTCCACAAAGGGGGAGCCACCACTGATCCTGGGAACTATCGACCTATTAGCCTGACAAGCCTGGTCTGCAAGGCCATGGAATGTATCGTCATGGAACTCATAAACAAAGACATTGATAACCTCCAAACTCTGGATCCCACTCAGTTCGGGTTTGTGAAATGCAGATCATGCCTCCTGAACCTGATCTACTTCTTTGAGGCAGTCACCAAAGCTGTGGATGAGGGTAAGGTGGTTCACACAGCCTATCTTGACCTCGCCAAGGCTTTCGACACAATCCCCCATTGTGGAATTATAGCTAAACTCACTAAACTAGGTATAAATCCCTAAGTCACAAAATGGGTTGCCAACTGGCACACTGACAGAACCCACACTGTAAACGTTGCAAACTCCAAATCTGACCTCAAGGCAGTGACAAGTGGAGTGCCACAGGGTTCCGTCCTAGGACCTCTCCTGTTTGGTATCTACTTCTCTGAAGTACAGGCTAACACAGAAGGACTCTGGCTGATGAAGTTCGCAGATGACTGTTAACTAGGAGCCATAGTCAAGTCCCCAAATGATGTGGACATCGTACAGAAGGGCCTCACTGAGACAGATGCCTGGTATCAGAGCCATGGCCTCAAGCTCAATGCCAAAAAGTGCAGTGTCATCCCCTTTGGTATAAACTCTGTACCCATGAACTACCACATAGGCAGCAATCTACTTAACACTGAATGTGTGATAAGAGACTTTGGGACCCAGGTGGACAGTAGTCTCTCCTTTGATAGTCACATTGCCACAGTAGTCCGGAAGTCCTTCTACATGGCACACCTCATCATAAAAGGGTTCTCATCCAGGAAAAAAGAGGTCTTTGTTCCCCTCTACTCGACACTCATTAGACCAATTATAGAGTACAACACCCCTTTTGGAATGTACCTCACAAGACATCTGCAGCAGCTGGAAAGGCCACAGAAGTACCTCACAAAGAGGATTACTGGCCACAAACAAATACCCTACACTGACCGTCTCAAAAAACTCCAGCTTTACTCCATAGCATATCACCTACTTCGAGGTGATCTCTGCCTAACATATAAAGCTATGTCAAACCCAGAGCTGTTGGACATGCTACACCTAAAGAAATCCCAATCCCTCCAAGCTACATGCTCTAGGGACCTAAACCTTGTCACCACAATAAACAGGACACGCTGGAGGGATAGATTCCTGTCCCAGACACTTCCTATACTTTGGACCAAGCTACCCATCTATGTCAAGCAAAGTTCTTCTTTAGCACTCTTCAAGAAAAATCTTGATGATTAGATGGGAAATAGGAAATACACCCCGGGGTCACTTCTGTGTCTCTGCTCGACAGTGGCACAGGAAAATAACTTTCTTGAGTGGCATAAGCCATGGAACCTTGTTGGCTAGGCTTATGTCGGCCCTTGGGCGGATAGCCTAGTACCTACCTATGAACCTAAGACTTTCTCATAAAGACATGCCTTCCTGAAGAGAAAAAAAAAGAAGATTTTTTTGTTCTAAATCAGCTGAGCTCTAGGCTTCCCTCCTACAAAGATTAGATACATGCATACTTTCTCATGTACTATCTTTGTGACAGGCGTTTTTTGGAAAAATACATTATTAATAGAGAGAAGAGCACATTTCTATGCTTAGCTGTGTCACAAATACATGTGGCGGCTATGTAAGTGCAAACTACATAAAGACAGTTTAAAGCTGTCTAAAATTGTCACTGCTATTAAAGTTATTCAAGAAACACCACTAAGCAATATGTTATTGATCAAAACCTAGGAGTGCATTTAACAGATAAAAGCCGAGATTCACCTCGGAAGTGTGCAGAGCCATTAGTGATTAATGTCATTGTTTCCCGTTGCCACGGGAACCTGAATAGAGTGAGATCCTACTAGGAAGTGCTGAAAGGCAACCTATAGTACTCTCGAGATACACAGAATGCCAAAAAGCTTCACCTCTCTTGACCATCAGCATTATCTTTCCCTCCTTTTGTACAACAAAGTCAAAACTAAGAAAAAAATTATTCAAGAGACTGGGGAAACAAACAGGTATTAGACTCAGACGTCCGTCCCAAAACACATCCCACAACCCAGCAAATACAGCTGCATCTCTCATAAAATTGACAAATACAGTATCAGCAATATACATTACATTTTCCTTTTTCTTTTTCAATTCAGCAGAAGTGACAACATCCTTTTAATAAAACTAGCATACATAGCCACCCTCAATTGTGATGTCACTGCCAGCATCCTAGCAACAACAGAGGCATCCCATCAAGCCAACAGTGTCGGCATCATTCATGAACCATATAGCTGACTAGTCTAGTCAGTAAACAATCAATAACACCCCATTAAACTCAAAGGCATAGCCACACATACATGCAAGATGTCCCTTCAAATATACTGGCATACATATCTGAAATTGCCATACAAGGAAGTAAACACAGCAGATTCAATCAACACTATTTCAAATCAGACAAGCTAACAAACACTGCAATACCTTTTCAAGTAACCAGTAGGCATAGCATCACCTTGAATGAAATGTTAACACAGAAAGAAACAATGCATGTTTTGTATATTAATAATGCATATACTTTAAGTAATACATATTCCCCATTCTAGGAAAGCAATCTACCCCACATAACTTACCTGTACCTGTGTGAAAAATCATGTGTCTCCTCTCTTTTTAGGGTTGGATATTAAGATATCTAGATTAATTTACTTTTTGTTTTAAGAAGTCAGACAAAAGGTACATGCTCATTTTAAACAGTTACTGGTAGCAGTTCAAATCATAGTTGATACTTTGAGAGATTTGGTTGGAACAGCAATTTTAAAATCAGTCTTTTATTTTTTTTCTTTTTGACATCAGTCTAAGTACTTGTTTCTTATGTTCTTTTAAGAGAAGGTGACAGTCATTCCATATCTTCTGGAATAGAATCACGTTGTTTTTTAATAAATGAAGATGCTTCTTCTAAATCATTGAAGGTTCTCATCTCATTGGCATATATTTATTTTTACCTTGGCTGGATATGCAAGTTGTGCCTTAATATTGTTTTGTTTTAAAAATGTTATCTTTGTTCTATTATTCTGGTAGAATAGTCATTATCAAACCTTATCAAGTTCTGATTATATTTTAAAAGCGCTTTCCTCCAGGCAGATTTTAAAATTATTTCCTTGTCTAAATATGAAAGGAATTTTATAACAATTGATCCAGGAGGTATATTTGCTGAGTTGGATGCATGTTGGATACATGTTTCCACAAAGCTCTGTGCTCCTTTTCAATACCAAAGGAGAGACATTATTTTAAGTTTAAAAAATCTGGGCTCCAAGTAGATAAAAAGGAAATAATGTCCTCACCTTCTGTGTTTTCAGGTAACCCAAAAATCCTGTTATTTCTCCTTGCCCTATTTTCCAAATGTTCTACTTTATTAAGCAGCCAAATGTTTTGTTTAAGAAGCAGTTCATTTTGTGCTTCTTTAAGTCTCCCCTCAGTGTCATTTAGTGAAGTCTCTATGCTTGTTATTTTTGTCTGATGTTGATGTAGCATTTCCTTAAGAGTATCAGTTTGGCTTTGGCAGTTCATTTTAAGATCTTCTAGATTTTCTTTAAAATCATCCATCTTCAAAGATAGTTCCTGTAGGGTAGATGTCATCTGTTGCAGTTCTTTCTTTAAAGTTGTATCAGGTTGAGAATTCCTTGAGTTACTCATTTTCAGGAACTAGATAAATCTCCATGCTTTTGGACAGGAAAATATTTGTATAAATCCACTAAAGTTGCTATTTATATAGTTTAGTCTTTTATCTATAAGTTTTTAATATTTTTTATGGAGCTGTAAAACCCTGCTGCTTTCAGTTGGCCATTCAGTCCCCCCCCCCCAATTGTTAATTTTTGATCTGAATGTTTGCATTCTGTACTGTGTATGGAAATTAATAGCTAAACAGTCTTCCCAAAATATTGACTGTTATGTTTTTCTATCTGGTATAGTTCTTTAAGTTTATATACTATACAAAATGTTTTAAATGTATTATTATAGTTAAATAAAAAACACATCTCAAACCTAAACCTACTAATGATAACGTTTAAATTAGCCTTGTGACAGGGGAACAGTGCTCGTACTACATAAGATGACCTAAAGATGTTTAGCAATAACACATGAACTTTTTTATCTATGTTTATTCCAGATTTCCTTTAGTTTTTATGGCTGTTCGATTCCCTGTTTTAATTAACAAAGAAAAGTCAGAGAGCTTAGCCTGTCTAGTAAAAATTGTTTATCATGGACATTAAGATGTGTTAGAATTTATTCAGTCTCATGCTTCCTGTTGAATACATTTGTTAGATTTTAATTTTAGGTAACCAGTCATTTGCTCTAACTGTGAGACAGTGTCATGAATCTGACTCCTTACAATTCTTAGTGATGTAACATGAGATTTCCCATGTGGTTGTGAGAAGTTCATTCTCCTGATCCAGTTAGTTATCTGACTATAATTAGCTAGCTTTAGGCCTATCCTTAGGCCTGTAATGAAGTATACTTTAACCACACCCAGAGATTTACATTGAGATGTTTTTTTTTATTTTTTGCACTCTAGTGAGAGCAGGGAGGTAAATTTAACCCATCCAAGGTGAAAACTACTGGTCCATAGCTTTTGTATTTTTATCTGATCCGCCTGAGAGTTCAACTTTAGAAAAGTCTTCCATCCTGCTGGTTTAAAATAATTGCATTTTTGTAAGATTGTGCTCACTGATACAGAACTTCCTTGTTGTCTGGCTTGGATTCTTCTAAAACCATCTAGAAATACAAAGCTAATATATTTTTGCACTTGCTCTAACTGTTTCAGTGATATTTAACAACTCTTTCTTTACATGGAAGTTCATCAGACCTGGTTGTGTAACAAACATTAATTCATTTAAATAGCATTATTCACATCATATGATGCACCGTCAATGTTTTAACCCTTTGCTGTTCAAAACTACCTTGAAGTTTTCTCTTGTCATTCATACCTGGATCTGTACCTGTATTAAGTCTTACTTGCCAGCAGTATTCCTTCCAATTTAAATCATCTTCTGCATCCCATCTCTTGTCAACACTGACAACTTGATCTATTACAGAAAATCTAAAGTGTGGATATTGTATTATTGTCAAGCCATTGTTTTTTATTTGTATTTATTTATTTGCTTGAACTTATCACTGTTTTTCAGCTTGCACCTCTTAAAGAAACTCCATCTGTTTTGCAAAGTTTTTGTGTGAACATTTCTCATTGTTAGTGAACTTATTTCCAAGGATTCTTGACATTACAGGGACTTTTACTTCTGTTCTAAAGCATTCGTTACTGCACTTGAGCTAAAAGCCAGCTGTTTTTTACATTTGGAGGCGTTTTTTTGCACTCTGGTGAGAGTAGAGAGCTAAATTCAACCGATACAAGGTGAGAACTACTGGTACATAGCTTTGGTTTTTTTATCTAATTGGCCTGAGGGTTTAACTTTAGAAAACATCTTTCTTCCTAATGGTATAAAGACTCATCTTTTGCACGATGCACAAACGTGGCTCCCCGAACTTGCATATAAGCAAATCTCTCCAGTTTAAATCCTCTAAATCACCCAAGTACAATTTGTGAGAGATGCATCTACATTTAGAATCCAGAATCCTTGCTCTCTCGAGCACAGAATATTAACACTGAACAGGCTATTAGCCCACATACTACATCTTCTAAGCAACCATGCTCTCAACACAAACCATCATACATGGAGGTACTCACCAGAAACCTACATAAACACCAGAGACCTTCTAAACACAAACATGCTACACCTAATACAGAACCTACAGCACTCAAGACACGTAAAAACACAAGTACCAATGTATTACAAATAATCCGTTAAGGCAAAACACATCTAAACCAAATTTTTAGTCGTAGGTGACTCCATTGTGAGACACACAGATATCCCAGGTAGGACAAGGAGAAGGTTATGGTCAACTGTCTGTAGGGTGCCAGGATCTGTCAGATCACACATGCTCTCAATTTTCTTAACAAGTAATGTTATGACTCCATCATAGTTTATGGTGGTGTGAATGACTTGTGACATACCTCGCTGGACTGTATGAAGAGAGACATGACTGCGCTCTCTGAATATGTGTACCAGACAGGTATGTCCCTAGCCCTGAGCAGCATTCTACCCTGACCTAGGATGATACGACAATATAAACAAAAAATGATTGACTTCAACAATTGGCTTAGTTTCTGGTGTCATTCTAAGGGGATCCAGCTCCTGTCAGCCTGGGATGACATGGTTGGTAGACCACACTGCTTTGCCAGAGATGGTCTTCACCTGTCACCTCTAGGCTTTCGGTTAATGGCTAAGGTACTTGCCTCCCCATAGAGCCTTTTTTAGACAGGGTCTCAAGAATAACATTTCTGACATGAAAATATCACTCACAAATAAAGGGTTGTGCTGCTAAATGCAAGGAGTTTAAATAAGAAACGGCACTCTCTGGAAACACAACTCTCTCTGGATAAAAAGAATTACTACCTGAAGTACCAACAAAACCAAAATCAAAACCCCAAACACTTCTGGTCAGGAATCAATAAACTGCACCATCCAGGGAACACCAAAACTCCTACACCAACTAGCCTAGCCCAAACCCAACCCAATATAATAGCCAATACCTTCAACAACTTCTTCTCTGAAACAGTCTCCTCTCTTGCAAACACCATGACTCTTCAAATAACCTCTCCTCAAAACAGCATCCCCACACTAAAATTTAATACAGTCTCCACAACCTATATACATAAGTTACTCTCTAAACTTAAACCTTGCACCCCTTCAGCTGACAAACTTCCAGCTGAATATCTACAACTAGCAGCAGCTGAACTAGCTTACCCAATCTCCATATTAATTAACAGAACTATAACTGAATCTACCATCCCATCCTGCTGGAAAATCTCCCATATCATTCCCCTCCATAAAGGAGGTAACTCCAACGAACTTTCTAATAATAGCCCTTCTATCCCCACTATCTAAAATTATGGAACGTTGCATTCACCATCAGCTCCTGTATCATCTCTTGCAAAATAACCAGACTCACAACATGGTTTTAGGCCCCACCACAGTACTTCCACTGCCCTCCTCTCCTTCACAGACGTGATCAACAAAAATAACAACCTCTACTCCTCTGCACTATTCCTTGACCTCTCAAAACATGGTGAACCATCAACTTCTCCTAGATACTTTAAAATCCCTCTCACTTGATCCATCTGTACTACAGTGGTTTGACTCCTACTTGAAAGATAGAAAACAAGCAGTCCTCTGGGACAGCCATCTATCCTCTCAGCTCCCTATCACTATTGGTGTCCCACAAGGTTCCATCTTAGGCCCCTCCTTTTCTCCATTTTTATTAATAACCTACCAACTTCACTTCCTACAACCACTTGTATACAGTATGCTGATGATTCCACTCTCATCTGCTCTGCTTTATCTCCAGAAGAACTTAACTCCTCCACCCAAAAAGTCTTTACAGCAGCAGAAAAATGGTTCCAACACATCTGTCTCCTCCTTAATCCCAAAAAAACTAAATTACTACTTTTCACCCCCACCCTTAAATCTGCCCCAATCTCATTTTCCATTATGTCCTGTAATGGCACTATCATCAAACCTGACTGTTCCACTAAACTACTAGGCATTACTATAGACAATCAGCTAAGCTTTGACTACCACATTGATCTTACCATCAAGACTGTTAATAAAAAAATAGGTGCCCTCTACAGACTTAAGCCTTTTCTTACTGCCACTACCCGAGTGTCTCGCCCAAACTCACCTCATCTCCACACTATTGTATGCCTCTCCATCTTTTATCAACCTTTCAAGAGCTAACCTTCAAAAACTTAACACAGCATACCATAGTATTGCCAGGTTTGCCACAGGTTCCCCTTTCCGTACTCATCACTGTCTCACTCTAAAAACTCAATTGGCTAGAACTTCAGAACATAATACTTCTACAACAATTAGTCATCACTTATAAAATTCTACATTACCCATCCAACACACCCATACTTAATAACCTCATCACACCATATAAAACAGCCAGTAAGCTTCTAGTAACTACTCTCAAATCCCACAATAAAGCAGGTGACTCCTTATTTGCCAACACTGTAGGATCATATTGGAACAAACTTCCCATACACCTGACCACCCTAGGCTCATCTCACCTTTTCAAAAAACAAATAAGAAACCACTTACAAACCTACTGGCTATGCCCATGCTCTAATCCTGACTGAGCTCAGCAAAATATTCCTATTTCTAGTTCCCCTTTTTTTTCCTACTGGTTGTTCTCAACCTTTGATTATTCCCTATCCTGACCCACCTGCAGTACTTTCTTTCACTTTTTGCTCCTACTATATGCTATAACTATGCAATTTGTCATCTCTTCTTTTTCTAGCTTTATGCAAATCTCTTCTATGCTCATCTATACTAGTGCTCTGGCAAAAGTTGCTCTATTCTAAATTGTAAATAGTGTAAAGTTCATTTGACTCTCAATCTGTCAGTTTATTTCAATTCTTCTCCGTCAGTCTTATTATAGCAATTTCTACTAAATAATGTTGCCTCTCCTTTGTTTTTTTTCTTGTTATAATACCTCTGCATTTCACTACACCAATAACAACTTTGTCCTTTATTTGCTTGTATGTTTACATTTTTTGTATGATTGGTTCTGTGTTGATTGTGATTTTGATTGTTGTTCTTTTTATTGTAATTTACTAGTCTGTTAATGGAGCTTTTCTCCTCGGGCCTCTGCTGAAAATGGACAATGTATCCAGCCAGACTAGCCCGGTTAACAAATGTAAAATAAAAAAAATAAATAAAATAAGATGGTGATGTCTGTGCAGTCACAGAAACTTGGATCACGGCCACAGAGAACACCCCGACCTTGCAAGGCTACAATGCCTTCCACACTTTCAGACCACAAAATGATTGTGTGAGAACCAATTGAGGAGGAGTACCTATCTTCATCAAAGATAAATAAACCTTTAGACTGGTTAGAGATGAAAACTCCATGGAGTTACTCCACGTTCAACTAACTGTGGGTAGAAACCCCCTTCAAGTCATCACTAGCTGTAGGCCTCCTTCAGTGAACCAAGATACCCAGATACCCAGATACCCATGCTGCTTATTGAGTCAATCAAATTACAACCACACACTCTAGTCATGGGTGATTTTAACTATCCCTCCATTGACTGGGAGACTTACACGAGTACCAGCATGTTCACACAAATGTTCCTGGGACTTTGTTAACACTAATTCCCCGGAACAACTAGTATGCATCCCACAAGGGGCTCAAATATTCTCAACCTGGTCCTCACCAACATGGGTGACCATTGCACCATGACAAGTATAGGACCCTCACTGGTATAATCTGATCACTAATGAGTCCCATTTGAACTAACTATAACATCTGAACCTCTCTTAGGTGAAACCAAGCTAAAACATTTCATCATAGCTAAATATACCCTCCTAAGGGATGACATAAATAACTTTCAAGCTCCTGTTCCCACACATGGATTGACAGCCTGTACAAACACTTATAAAAATGTATTGACGCAACTGTATCTGATAGGATCAAAACAAGATCCTCAAGAAAAAACAAGCCTCCATGGTAGAAATCTAGCATTAATAAGTTATACAACAAGAAGAAGCTGCTGTCTAAGAATAAAAAGAGAGGTCACAGTACTGGAAGAACACCCTCCTCTGCTTGAACAAACAAATAAGACAACTTGTAAAGTCCTCTAAGGGCAAACAACCATAGCTAAGGATAGCTATAACACATTCTTCATCTATACCCATAACCTAAAATGTAGTACCCAGATGTGCGCTACACTAACTGTGAATGGCATTACACACACTGATCCTGTGAAAATAGCTAACCTATTAGCTGACAGGTTTGGCAAAAATATCACCCCCTGTCCCCTCCTAACATTCCACAAAGCATTCCCTCATCTCCCCCACCTTGCATCTCCAAAGAGCAAGTCATGAATGCTCTCTCTAAGGCCAAAAACTTAGCCTCCATGGGACCAGATGGCATCCCAGGTTGCATTTTAAATGGTCTAAGACATGAGTTAACAACTCCATTACGCACTCTCTTCAACCACAGTTTGTGTACTCGTTTTGTCCCTGCTAATGGAAAACAGCAACTGTCATCCACCTTCATAAAGGAGATACAGCAACAGACCCCGGGAACTAATCAATAAGCTTAACAAGCCTTATTTGTAAGGCCATGGAATGAATCATTATCCTTATAAATAAGGATAGAGGTGATCTCCAAACCCTTGATCTGACACAGTTTGGTTTTGTCAAAGGCAGGTCATGCCAGTTAAACCTGGTGGACTACTTTGAAAATGTCACCAGAGCCATAGATGAAGGCAAATCTGTGCATACAGCCTACCTTGACTTAGATAAGGCCTTCGACACAATATCCGGGCATCATTGATAACTCTCCCAGTTGAATATCAGCCCTTACGTTGTCAGGTGGGTTGCTAACTGGCTCACTGACAGATCACACTCAGTCAAAGTTGGGGACTTTACCTCAACCAGCAGACCTGTCAGCAGTGGAGTTCCACAGGGGTCAGTGCTGGGCTCCCTATTGTTTGGAATATACTTCTCAGAAGTTCAGGCCAAAACAGAGGGGCTGTGGCTTACTAAGTCTGCTGACAAATGCAAATTCAGTGCAATCATTGAATCCCCAAATGATGCCAATATACTTCAAGAGAGACTTACACAAACCAATGATTGGTGCCAAAGCCATGGACTCAAACTCAGTGCTAAAAAATGCATTATCATCCCCTTCAGTAAAAACAATATCTCTGCAGACTATCATATAACTAATAATACCCTAAGTGACAACTCAGTAGTGAGTGACTTGAGAGTACAAGTTGACAGTATCCTAAACTTTGACTACCATGTGTCAACTGTAGTAAGGAAGGCATTCTACATTGCACACCTCATTAGCAAAGGCATTAGCTCAAGAGCATAAGAGGTCATAACTCCCCTGTACTCAACCCTCATCAGGCCAATAATGTATTACAATGTTCCCTTTGGTATTTGCAGCAACTTGAGAGACCTCAGAGATTTCTAAAAAAGAAAATTCAGGGTCTCCAGCATGTCATACATTGACAAACTGAAGTCATTGTCACTGTACTCAGTAGCATACAGACTACTTGGACAGTGCAGTGGTGCAGCAGTGGTCACCCCACAGCAAGAGGTTCTCTGGTTCAGTTCTCACCTGGGGTGCCTACTGTGTGGAGTCTGCATGTCCTCCCTGCGTTTGTGTGGGTTTCTTCCAGGTGCTCCAGTTTCCTTTCATGATACAAAGACATGCATCTGGAGTGTTTCTCCCTGGGCCTCTGCTGAAAATTGGCTTTGTTCCATCACTTTCTCACTAAACAAATGTTAAATAAATAAATACTTAGAGGAGACTTGTGCCTGGCCTACAGAGCAATCTTGAATCCAAACCTAATGGAAATGCTGCACATCCGCAAGTCAAATGGGACAAAGGTCACCTGATCCAGAGACTCTAACCTGGCCTGTGATGTAAATAGGACCTGCTGGAGAGACAGATATGTCTCTCAGAGGTTGCCACTCCTTTAGAATAATCTACCAATTCACATCAAACAGAGCCTCTCTACAACCCTGTTTAAGTGTAGCCTGGATGACTGGATGGAAAACTGTAAATTCTTGCAGGGGATTTCACCTATGATCATCCTAGATATGGGCAGTCACTGGTAACTAAGATATCGAGCTAGGCAAGATCCTTTTTATTGGGTTCTTCTAGCATTATCGCATTATATTGGGTAGACATGGCTAGGCTTATAAATACCTTTGAGTCCAAAGCCTAGTAACTACCTATGAACCTATGAACCTATTAACCCTAGAGGTCCTGTCCAGACATGTTTCTAAACCATTGCTGTTTTATCATTCCTCAATAAGCAGGTACTACCGTTAGCTAGCACAAGCTTCTACTCAGGGAGATATTGGTGATGTCACTTATATGACCTATATATTATTGCAATTACATTAATATCCTTCATATCAAACATTCTTTATTAAGGTATAATAGGTTCATAGGTAAGTACTAGGCTATCTGCCCAACGGCATTTATAAGACTAGCCAGAATGTGTTGGCTTTCACCACCCCCTTAGATTAGATCCCTGTGCCTCTGTCCAACGGAGCCATTAGTTCCCTGCACCACTGTCCAGCAGAGCCACTGCAGTGATCCCCGGGATAAATTTTCTGTTTCCCATCCACCCATCAAGGTTTCTCTTGAAGAGTGTTAGTGAGGGGCTCTGCCTGATGAATACTGGAATCCTGTTCCAAAGCATGGGGAGTCTCTGGGATAGGAATCTATCCCTCTAGCATGTCCTATTTATCGTTGTGGTGAGGTTTATATCTCTAGAGCATGTGGCTTTCCGGGATTTGTTTTTTTTTTTAGGTGGAGCATGTCCATCAATTTTGGGTTGGACATGGCCTTGTATGTCAGGCAGAGATCACCTCTGAGTAAGCAGTATGCAACCGAGTATAGCTGGAGTTTCTTGAGTCGGGCTGCATAGGGCATCTGTTTGAGGCCAGTAATCCTCTTGGTGAGGTACTTTTGTGGTCTTTCCAGCTGTTGCAGGTGTCTTGTAAGGTACATCCCAATTGGGCATTGTATTCTATGATGGGTCTAATGAGTGATGAGTAGAGAGGCACAATAGCCTCTTATGTTCTAGATGTGAACCCTTTTGTGATTAGGTGGGCCACATAGAAGGATTTTCTAACCACCTTAGCAATATGATTATCAAAGGAGAGATTACTATATACTTGGGTCCACAGATCCCTTATTACATTTTCTGTATTTAGGGGACTACCGCCTATGTGGTAGTTCGTGAGTACTTTGTTTTTTCCATAGGGGATAACTATGCACTTTTTGGCATTTAGCTTGAGGCCATGATTTTGACACCAGATATCCGTCTCAGTGAGACCCATCTGGAGGGTGTCTGTATCAGCCAGAGAATCAATTATGGCCCCTAGTTTGCAGTCGTCTACAAACTTGGTCAGCCATAGTCCTCCTTTGCTTGCCTGTACCTCTGAGAGATATATACCGAACAGGAGGGGTCCTAGGACTAAGCCCTGGGGGATGCCACTTGTAACCGGTTTAGAGTTGGACGTAGAGCCTGCGATGCTCACCATGTGGGCTCTATCCATGAGCCAGTTGGCAACCCATCTCATGACGTAGGGGTTTATGTTCAAGCTGGTGAGCTTGTCTATAATACTAGACTGGGGAATGGTGTTGAAAGCCTTTGCGAGGTCTAGGTAGGCTGTGTGGACCTCCTTTCCCTCATCTAATGCCTTGGTAAACATCTCAAAGAAGTCCATCAGGTTTAGGAGGCATGATCTGACCTTAACAAAGCCAAACTGGGTAGGGTCCAAGGTTTGGAGGTTCCCAATGTCTCTGTTAATGAGTTCCATAATGATGCGTTCCATAGCCTTGCAGACCAGGCTAGTCAGGCTTATAGGGTGATAGTTCTCGGGGTCCATTGTGGCTCCACCTTTGTGGAGCGGGATAACTGTTGCTGTGCACCACTCTGTGGGTACGTAGCCTGTAGAGAGTCTGAGTTTGAACAGTGTGTTTAGGTGAGGGGTTAGTTCATTTTGGAGCTCTTGTAAGACACAGCCTGGGACACCGTCCGGTCCCATTTTAGCTGTGTTTTTGGCTTTGGATAGGGCTGTTTTAACTTGTGTGTCAGTGATTGATGGGGCCCTACATTCTTCTGGTATGGTTATGGGCCCTTTAGAGGGTGAGAGGGGGGTGAAGTTTGCACTAAACCTGTCTGCCAGAATGTTGGCAATATCAGTCGGTTCAGTGTATTTTGTGCCATTCTGCACTAACTCAGAGCAGATCTGAGTGTTTCCACTTAGGTTCTTGACATAGCTAAAGAATACCTTGTGGTTATCTTTGGAGTTATTGGCAATTTTTCTTTCAAAACTAGCCTTGGATGATTTAATGAGGGATCGTAGTTTCTTGCTGATGCTGATCAGGGATGTCTTCCCTTCTTGGGATTTTGATTTTACTCTTTTCTGTACTAGTTTCCTCCTTCTGTTGGATAGCTTGTTTATGGCAGGGGTCCACCAGACTGGTTTCCTTTTAATGGTAAGTCTTCACAATCTACTGCAAGATGCTAACAGGGGTCAACCATTGCCAATACTTTACTTCCTCTGATGAGTTATGCTGAGTAATTAGGAATTTAGAAAATGGAGAAGGGAAAGACATACGTACACCATTTTTTCTAAAGTTAAGCTGAACATGAATTAGTATATATATTTTTTTTGCTATCTCATAAAACACCTGCATCACCAACTTTATGTAGACAGAGACACTGAACCAATGTAGGTTTTTCAATTACTCGAGCTTTCAGGCTAGCAGAAACTCTTCCTCTGGAGTTATTTAGCTACTGATGTTAGATACAGTGTATCCACTTGTGCATGGAAAGGAAGTGCATCTTTACATACAGTTAGAACAGTTCAGTTAAGTTTAATCATCTGCGAACTGAGGGGGTTTAGCTAGGAAATAAACCTTCTATTTAAGGGGTAAAATAAAACTTTTCAGAGCTTTACTGGAAAGGCTCACCCAGACTCTGCCACAGCTTGCTGTGAGGGAAAGGTTAGTTTGCTTTTTATTACTTGTATTTTGTATTACTTTATTGCCTTTTTTATTTTGTATACTGTGATTTGTTTTCTTTACACTGTGTTTTACTTGTATTCTGCTTTTAACTGCATATTAAAACTTGAAACGAGACCACAGTTCTGTCTCTTATGAGTGTTCTTAAACACCACTGTATTTCTAGTTGCCTGCCCCTTATTTTAATTTGACCATATATCTAATTTCCTCTCTGCTTTTACTGGCTGGTATGAGCAAGCACAAAATTATCATTTTGTGAAATCACCCCCCTTCAACTATTTAAATTTATTGGCCATCCTACTGTATTCCATAGTGCCAGAATACAAAAGTGTCCACCTCTTTTCAATCTATCTGGCTGTCCACTAAAACATAACTTTTTAGACAGCTAAAACTTATGTTACCCACTTTCATATCTAACTCCTTAGTGCACACTGCACTGTTTAAGATAAACCATTTTTTTCATCTTACCTTTAGGCATCTATTGTAAGACCACCAGTTATTGGCAAGCCCACATTCTGCCTCTCAGTAGTCATCTTGGGATTAGTGTTTCTGTTTTCTCATGGTGAGCGAAGGAGTACAGTGACATTATTTCCTGGAGACTGCTGATCACCACAAAGCCTAATAATTGCCTTATATGTGATAGCTTGGAATCTGTGCTAATATTCTGATCCTGGTGAGACTAAGAACAGAGTGAAATGATTCCTGACTGTTTTTGGTTACAAAGTGAGTGACTGTGCTTAACGTACCTGATTGGTCTGGTTGCTATTCGAGACATCTATCAGAAAAAGGCTACAAGCCTACAGACCCTTGCATCATCTGGGACAAGACTGTGGATCACCAAACAGGCTGTGGCCTGCTTCTCTTCTTGGGATTGGTGCTAACATTTTGCTTCTAGAGAAAGAAGAAGCAAAGGAGCATTGTGTCCCAACAGAGTGAAGCTGTGCTGAGACCAGCATTAGTAGTAGCCAGGCAGTAGCCATTCATGCGACTCCCCTCTTTTCATCATTCTTGACAAGCTAATTCTTTGTTTTCAGTAAGTACTATTTTATTTATTTTATTTGTTTCTAACTTCAGAATATCTGCCTAAATACTTCATCCTTAAATTTTCAGGGTCTACATATTAGTTTTCCCTCAAGTGTTCGGCAGTGGTCTGTACAGACTCAGACACCTAGAGTGACATTTTTCCTGTAAAAGCACAATGGAAATTTCTCCAATATCTAGTTGCACACAGGGCGACTAGATTGCAGTGACAAGTACTGCCCACATAGTTGCAAACCGGATACTCCTGACAGTGATTGATATTCTCCCTCCAACAGTCTAATCAATAAAAAAAGGGTCTGTTGCCATGGATATGAACATTCCTACTGTCTCTGTTACTGGCTTGCTGGATATGGGCATCCTGAGGCAATGTAGAAATTGCCTCATGTTTATTGACAACCAATTAATTCTCAAACAAACTGATACGGTATGTGAGAGATGTATTTACACAACGTCACTGAAGGCAAAGCTCTCACATAAAAGTATTCCTAATGTCAATAAGGTTGTCAGTAGTACACATGCTGCACACTTCACATACAATTCAAAGCAGACATATAGACCCACAAATACTGAGGCATTAACATGTAACCTTCCTAAACCACAAAGACCTCCTAGACAAAGTACACATAAGAAATACCCTCAGCAGCCCCAAATGCACTCTTTCAAAACAACACCCACCTCAATACATAGAGCAACATCTCATGGAGTCTCTACCTCTAAGCCCATAAGGCAAGTCTCCACAGAATGAAACATTCTAGTCACTGGACACTGATGTCCCTCTCACCAGGCTGAGTAAGGAGAAAGTTATGGTCAGTTGTTTATCAGGGGCTAGGATCCACCACATTACGCATGCACTCAGGTCATTGGACCACAATTATCAATATGACTCAGTCTTAGTCCATGTGGGAGTAAATGACCTGAGCCATACTTCACTAGACTATATGAAGAGAGACATCATAGAGCTTTTGGAATATGTGTCTCAGGCTTGTATGAGCCTAGCATTGAGCAGCATTTTACCTTCTCCAAGAATGATGCCATAGTACGAACAAAAGATAATTGACTGGTGTCATTCAAAGGGGTGCAATATTTTTCAGCATGGAAGGAAATGGTCAACAGACATAAAAGATAATTGACTGGTGTCATTCAAAGGGGTGCAATATTTTTCAGCATGGAAGGAAATGGTCAACAGACATAAAAGATAATTGACTGGTGTCATTCAAAGGGGTGCAATATTTTTCAGCATGGAAGGAAATGGTCAACAGACATAAAAGATAATTGACTGGTGTCATTCAAAGGGGTGCAATATTTTTCAGCATGGAAGGAAATGGTCAACAGACATAAAAGATAATTGACTGGTGTCATTCAAAGGGGTGCAATATTTTTCAGCATGGAAGGAAATGGTCAACAGACATAAAAGATAATTGACTGGTGTCATTCAAAGGGGTGCAATATTTTTCAGCATGGAAGGAGATGGTCAACAGACCACACTGCTTTGCAAGGGATGGTCTACACCTGTCCCTTCTAGGCTTTCAAATATTAGTTAAAATGTTGTCTTCCCCATAGTGCCTTTTTTATGCAATGCCAAACTGAAAGTACTTCCAACATAGCAAATCAAAACCAAGAAAATCTAAAAGCATTACTACTCAATGCTAGGAGCCTAAACAAAAAACTCCACTCCCTTGAAGATCTCTCTACCCTAGAGAATGCTGATGTCTGTGCGGTCTCTCAGACGTAGCTTAAAGCTGTGGTGAGCACACCAACAGTGCAAGGTTATAACGCCTTCCACACATTTAGACCCGCTACTTCACAGGCAGGGCCTAAAGGTGGAAGTGTCTCTATTTACATAGAAAATAAACATACTTCAAGGCTGGACAAACAGGACAATGAACTTGAGCTGCTCTGTGTACAAATCACCATAGCTAAAATCCAATACCACTTCCTTACAAGCTACAGGTTCCCCTGTATGACCCAGGAAACCCATACCATGCATTTAAACTTATTAGAAACACTAAACATCCAACCCAATAACATATTCATGGGTGACTTTAATTACCCCACTATTAACTGTGAATCCTATACGACATCAAATGTACATGCACAGAGATTCCTGGATTCTGTAAACACAAACTTCCCGGAACAGAAAGTCAGTACACAAACCAGAGGTGCAACCATACTGAATCTGGTCCTCACTAATATGGGAGAGTGATGCACACCCCATACTGCAATGCCTTCCCTGGAAAGATCACACCACAAAATGGTCTCCTTTGAATTAAAAATAAAACCTGGACTGCCAGCTAAACCAGGAATATTCAGGAACTATTCTAAGACTAACCTCCTGCTATTAAGTGAGAACCTGGCAAAATTTCAAGCCCCTATAAACCCTGACAACACTTCTGCCTATGCAGAACTGTTCACAGAAAGCCTGTATAAGCATGTTAATAGCATAGAGGCAGCTGTACCCACCAGGAAGAAGTACAGACCTATCTCAAAAAACAAGCCACCCTGGTGGAATCACAAAATCAGTCGGGTGTATAACAAGAGGAAGAAAATCATGGCAAAAGTTTGGAGGTTCAGCACCCAGCAGGATAAAAGCACTCTCATCAAACTAAGCAAACACCTCAGAGGACAAATAAAGTCTACCAAAGCCAAATTTGAGGTAACTTTGTCCTCCCAGGCAAAGGACAATCACAAAGCATTCTTTAGCTATGTCCACAACCTCAAAGGCAATACACAATTGTGTGCAGAGCTCATTGTAAATGGCACCACCTATACTGAGCCAGAAGATATAGCAAATGTCCTGGCTGACAAATTAAGCTCCAGCTTTACTCTTCTCTCCCTCTCAATCTTCCCTCAGGAAAAATCATCAAATATAACTCCCCTACTATCAGTAGGGAACAGGTCCTTAAATCACTCTCCAAGACCAAGAACACTGCATCAATGGGCCCAGACAATGTCCCAGGATGCCTTCTAAATAGCATGAAACCTGACCTATCAGGGCCTCTGGAATTACTATTTAACTGTAGCCTCCAAACAGGCTTTGTACCTTATGAATGGAGAAAGGCAACAGTCATCCCTCTGTACAAAGGTGGGCCATCTACAGACCCTGGAAACTGCAGACCCATAAGTCTCACTAGTCTTATATGTGAAGCCATGGAAAGAATTATCATGGAGATGATCAGTAGAGATATAGTAAACCTCCAGAAACTAGACCCAACCCAGTTTGGTTTTGTCAGTGTAGATCATGCCTACTCAACCTGGTGGACTTCTTTGAGAAGGTCAACAAAGCAATGGATGAGGGCAAAATAGTTGACCCGGCCAAGGCATTCAACAGAATACCCCACTCTGACATTGTTATCAAACTCATGAGGTTAGGTATAAACCCATATGTTACCTGGTGAATAGCCAGTTGGCTCACAGACAGGACCCAGGAAGTTAGAATTGGGGAGTCTATCTCTACAAAGAGGCCAGTCATAAGTGGAGTCCCTCAGGGATTAGTCCTTGGACCACTCCTATTTTTTGGCCTTTACTTCTCAGAAGTCAAGGCCAATGTCAATGGTCTCTGACTGACTAAATTTGCAGAGGATTGCAAATTAGGAACTGTCATTAAATCTCACACTGACACAAATGTTCTCCAGGAGGGGCTGACACAGACAAACAACTGGTGTCAGAGCCATGGACTAAAACTAAATGCCATGAAATGCATAATAGTGTCCTTTGTGAAGTCATCCATCCCTGGTAACTATCATATTGACAACACACCCCTTAGAGATGACCCAGTAGGAGGGACTTAGGGACACAGATAATAATCTATCCTTTGATCATCACATGTCTACAGTGGTGAAGAAATCATTCTATGTTGCGCAACTTATAAACAAAGGTATGGCATCTAAGTCCAAGCAAGTCATTGTTCCACTGTATTCAGCATTCATCAGACCTATCATTCAGTACAGTGCCCCCTTTGGTATGTACCTAACCAGGCATATCCAACAACTGGAACATCCACAGAGGTTCCAAACTAGAAAAATACAGGGCATAAGTAATATGTCCTGAGCAGACCATCTCAAGGCCCTATCCCTGTATTCTGTCTCCTACAGGCTTTTGAGGAGAGATCTATGCCTACCATACAGGGCATTGTCAGACCCCACTCTGATGGACCTCCTGCATATCCACAAAACAAACAGCACCAGAATTACCTGTTTTAAAGACTTAAACCTTGCCTGTGATATAAATAGGACCTGCTGAAGAGGTAGGTATGTATCCCAGAGACTACCCTGTCTATGGAACAGGCTCCCCATCCATGTGAAGCAGAGTTCCTCATTAATCCAATTCAATTGCAACTTGAGAAACTGGATGGGAAACCAGAAAGTCATCCCTGGTTTGGCACCTGTGTCTCTAATGCAAACAGGTAACCTATAAATGGTTCATTTCCCAGGCCCATGCTTACACTTATCAAGGGTCTCAGAACTTGTCAGAGATTTAGGATGCATGGCTAGGCTTAAAAAGGCCTTTGTGGTCATTAGACTAGTAAACACTATTGAACCTTTGAACCAGTGTCTAAATATCCACTTGTACATAGAAAGGAATTGCATCTTTAATTACAGTGTCTAAATATCCACTTCTACATAGAAAGGAAGTGCATCGTTAGATACAGTGTCTAAATATCAACTTGTACATAGAAAGGAAGTACATCGTTAGATACAGTGTCTAAATATCCACTTCTACATAGAAAGAAAGTACATCGTTAGATACAGTGTCTAAATATCCACTTCTACATAGAAAGGAAGTACATCATTAGATACAGTGTCTAAATATCCACTTCTACATAAAAAGGAAGTACATCGTTAGATACAGTGTTTAAATATCCACTTATACATAGAAAGGAAGTACATCGTTAGATACATTGCCTAAATATCCACTTGTACATAGAAAGGAAGTACATTGTTAGATACAGTGTCTAAATATCCACTTGTACATAGAAAGGATGTACATCGTTAGATACAGTGTCTAAATATCCACTTGTACATAGAAAGGAATTGCATCTTTAATTACAGTGTCTAAATATCCACTTCTACATAGAAAGGAAGTACATCGTTAGATACAGTGTCTAAATATCCACTTGTACATAGAAAGAAAGTACATCGTTAGATACAGTGTCTAAATATCCACTTCTACATAGAAAGGAAGTACATTGTTAGATACAGTGTCTAAATATCCACTTCTACATAGAAAGGAAGTACATCGTTAGATACAGTGTCTAAATATCCACTTCTACATAGAAAGGAAGTACATCATTAGATACAGTGTCTAAATATCCACTTCTACATAGAATGGAAGTACATCGTTAGATACAGTGTCTAAATATCCACTTCTACATAGAAAGGAAGTACATCGTTAGATACAGTGTCTAAATATCCACTTCTACATAGAAAGGAAGTACATCGTTAGATACAGTGTCTAAATATCCACTTCTACATAAAAAGGAAGTACATCGTTAGATACAGCGTCTAAATATCCACTTCTACATAGAAAGGAAGTACATCATTAGATACAGCGTCTAAATATCCACTTCTACATAGAAAGGAAGTACATCGTTAGATACAGCTTCTAAATATCCACTTCTACATAGAAAGGAAGTACATCATTAGATACAGTGTCTAAATATCCACTTGTACATAGAAAGGAAGTACATCGTTAGATACAGTGTCTAAATATCCACTTCTACATAGAAAGGAAGTACATCATTAGATACAGTGTCTAAATATCCACTTCTACATAGAAAGGAAGTACATCGTTAGATATAGTGTCTAAATATCCACTTCTATATAGAAAGGAAGTACATCGTTAGATACAGTGTCTAAATATCCACTTCTACATAGAAAGGATGCACATCATTTCTTTCATTCAGTTTAAAAAAAGACACTTGAAAAATGCTAGTGTGAAAAGAAAATGTGAAACTTGGATGCTTAATACAACAATTATACCTCAGAGACAGATATAGTGCATGTGCGTGTGGGTGTGTGTGTGTGTGTGTGTGTGTGTGTGTGTGTGTGTGTGTGTGTGTGTGTGTGTGTGTGTGTGTGTGTGTGTGTGTGTGTGTGTGTGTGTGTGTGTGTGTGTGTGTGTGTGTGTGTGTGTGTGTGTGTGTGTGTGTGTGTGTGTGTGTGTGTGTGTGTGTGTGTGTGTGTGTGTGTGTGTGTGTGTGTGTGTGTGTGTGTGTGTGTGTGTGTGTGTGTGTGTGTGTGTGTGTGTGTGTGTGTGTGTGTGTGTGTGTGTGTGTGTGTGTGACTGTGAGAGACTGAAGGTTTAGAAAAGCAGTTTATGGTTTACAATAAAGCTAAAAGTTATCCATGCATGTTACATTAGAGTTAGGGCTATTTTGGCAGATAACTACTAAAGGGGGAGAGTTCTGAAACTTAATGAGAAAGTAAATTGTAATGCAACAGATGTGCAGAGTAATTAGTTAATCCAGACAAGGGAAATAAGAAAGTGTAATTTGTTTAGATAACTGAAAGAAAGAATGTAAAATTGTCTGAATATTAAGGTTTTATTGACTGCTAAACTTGTGGTTACTATTGCCCTGACTAGAATTTTACATTATGTGATACTTTGTTACATACTGCTGTACTTCAAGAGTAACATTCACCACGTAAGTCTGACATGTCAACAGTTTTTTATCCCTTTCTCTGTATCTGTCTTTCTTTCAGTTAGCTAAACCACAGTCTATAGTATACTAACTGCATGCAACATCTATATATTCTAACCTAATATGTTATTCTTTTGGTGGTCACTGGCTTTTTCATTCTATACATTTTCCCTGTGCACAGAACATTATTGCAAATTCTCATTCTCTGTTAACCAAAACATCTGTCTTTCAAAGTTTGTTTAGACAAACAAATTGCCTGACTCTCACTAACAACTCTGATTCTAAAAATACTAGATCTGTAACAAACCCTTTCTCTAAATCCATTAGCTACTGATCTCCTTAGCGATCCCCTAAATTAGTAAGCTGTTTGTCTTGATATTCTTAAAGTATAAGTTTGGCAAACATACATTGTATGCAGATGAACATTTATTATGTCCAGCTGATTCCCAGCTTAGTTAACCTTCTATTAATAGAATAAATTAATAAAATGAAGTATTAATTCTACTACCCTACAGTTTCACCACCAGCTTGTATCAAATTGCTACAGGATTGTTATGAAGTTGGATATGACTATGCAATGTGATATCCAAAACAACTGAGCTTCAGACAAATATAAACTGCAAATAACACAATTGTGTGTAGTCTGTCATGACATTAAACCATAGCCGGCCTTAGGCATAGGCCAACTAGGTGGCCGCCTAGGGCACCGCTCTAGCAGGGGCACTTTCCCCTGTGTTTATTTGAGTAGGTAGACCAGGATAGGGGCACTGGGTAGTGTGGTGGGGGGCGCCGTGGAGCCTTTTTGCCTAGGGCACCAGCTGACCTAAGGCCGTTCCTGCATTAAACCTTTTATTTTAATGCTTTAAAAGTCCCTGACACCTTGGCTCATACAACCTTGTAAGGTGACAAATAGAATCAATGTGCAATCTCAGCATCTAAATACTTAAGAGAATACATTTGATAATTAATTGATTAACCCCTACTGTTATAAAGTTACTGTGCTCAAATAAGTAAACATCACAAACAGCATTCCAGATGAATTGATAACAACATTTAAACCAATTGATTGAAATGTATGATTTTTAATAAAATGTCAGCAAATGTAATTAAAATAAAGTAGCCTTCCTTTCTAAATGACCATTGCTTAACACTGTCTTTTAAATATGCAGGTTTTTGTTGTAAAATGGAGAAACTAAAGTTCTCGAGTGTAAATCATTCCTCTATAAAATATTTAACCAAAGGACAATTTTCAGTTGAATTGTTTATATTACCTATATGCACCAGTGTGTTCTCACCACTCTTTTAGCTTCTCCAATATATGCCTTAGTACAGCTATACAACACTACATAAACCACCCCTCCATCCTATAAATTATGTGCTGCTTTTAGTGAAATCTGAATGATAATATACACACTGTAGGAGAAAAATTCCAATATGGATTTAATTCTTTTTCTACAGGTGTAGAAATACTGTACACAGTTCTAGCCACTATGCTTTGACCCTTTATAAATACAAAAATGGGAGATTTATTTAAGACACATTATAATTATTTGTCACACGTAAGTATGCACAAAAACTTTTTATGCATGTTAACTCTGTGGACCTCCAAAGGCATATATCATTTCAGGATAAATCTTAAAGTTCATGTTTACAAAAGTCACAAATTTATTATTTAAATTAAAAGGAATGCACATACGTTATCATCCTTGCAATCAAACATTTGTTCTTAAAGACATGTAATTTGTCATAGCGTGTGGGAACCCTTTTGATTGGTCTTTAAATGCACCCCCTAATATAGTGTGGTGTTAGCAAATGCAATTTCCCCACATCTAATAAACATTTGTTATTTGTACTGTATTATGTTATCATAATTACATTTTCATTGTTTATCTTATTATAGTAAACAGCACTTTGTATTACATATCATATGATCATATGTAACAAACTGGTGTACACATTGCATCCAGATTAGTCATGTATGAAGACATTCCCTGTATTATGCTGGCCATTGTTATGCAGTGGTCTTAGAAGGGATCATATTGCAAGGATGATAACATATGTGCATTCCTTTCAATTTAAATAATAAATTTGTGACTTTTGTAAACATGAACTTTAAGATTTATCCTGAAATGATATATGATATATAGATCATATTCCTTAAAAGTATCTAGAATCTACACTCCTATGAAAAATATTGCACATATATTGTAACACTGTTGTCTAACTCTCTCCCACCTTCAATTCAATCCAGTGCCTCAGTCCAGTCCTTGCAGTACATGACCACATTGATTTGCATTGTGTACCCCTCTCACATCCCCACTATCTTAAAGTAGCACAGCAGTGGTATCTTTGTCCAATGATTACTTGATTTCCTAAATAATAGGTGTAATATCTATAGAAATGCCAGACAACAACTCTACCAAAGATGAAATAACTCAGTAGTTGTATTGTACATCAGGAGCTTCCTCTGAGAACTAAAAATAAAGTGATGGAGAGTGCCAGTGGAGCAACAGGTAATGCACTTGCCTTTGGTGCAGAAGGCTGCGAGTTTTATTCCCACACCAAGCAGATGATTTTCTGGCATTCCAGTGCAGCATAAGAGGGATGTATCATCCTTTGGATGAGACATTAAACTGAGGCCTCATCTGCCTCAGTTGGTAGTAGTTCAAGTGGCTGTAAAAGATCCAGCAACACCTATCAAAAAGAACTGTCCAAATGTCCTCCAGCAACAAGCTACAAGAGTGAGAAACTGAGAAGCAAAAATGAAGAAAAACTCTTGTAGAGACAAGGCAGACTCCAAGTAATCACCACCAGACTGTTGCAGGCCAAAAGTTTAATGTAAGTGCTTTCACAATGATGACATTGCTTCCTTAGACTACTCAACAGTTGCTTCCAACACATTTAAATAGCATACTGAAGCAAATAGTTATCTAATCAAACAATTAATCTTAAAGGCACAATACATCAAAGCAAAAACAGTAGTTAAAAACCACTTTATATACATGTATTAAAAGCAATTATACACATACATAACATTTTAAATAACACGGACTCATCTCTTGAGCCTCCTTGATTTCAGAACTGGTTTCAGAGAAATAAAATCATTTAAACCATGTCCCAAATGTGCTCCTAACCTTAAAATCCAGTGGAGTTCTAACCTCTCTGTCTCATTAATCATTTATCCCATCCTAATGTTTTCTGGTATAACCTCTAGAACTTGAAAGGCAAATCTATGTCGGCCCCCCACCTTCTTAACATGTTTAGCAAGGGCACTATACTCAAGACCTTTTCGTGCACAATAACAGTGATCCCTAACATGTTCCTGCAGAACTTTGGTGCTTTGGTGTATTGTGCCTTTAAGATTAATTGTTTGATTAGATAATTATTTGCTTCAGTATGCTATTTAAATGTGTTGGAAGCAACTGAGTATGCCTGAGGAACCAATGTCATCATTGCGAAAGCGCTTACATTAAACTTTTGGTCTGCAACAGTCTGGTGGTGATTACTTGGAGTCTGCCTTGTCTCTACAAGAGTTTTTCTTCATTTTTATCTAATTTATTAAAATTTACAAAATACAGTATATACAAATTTTACAACTCATTTCCAATATTTCAAGTATTTACAATGATATACAAGTAATTTATACAGTATCAACATTTTCAGACTTTCAGTTCCCCCACTCTTTTTTCCATAACCAAAATCTTATTTCTTCAAAAATTTCTGACAATACCCATTTTGCATTATATTTTTTCTCATTAATTCTTTCATTCCAGATGATCCCCATTTTACAAAACAATTTTTCGTCTAATCTATCTATATCATTTTGCTCCATATTTTCATAATATCCATATTCTATCATGTCAATATGTATACATTTAACATTTTTCATTCATTTTAAATATTCAGTTACTGTCAAATGATTCTGTAGTTCATTTACAGAATTAACAAGTACCTGGTTACTAAGTGAAACATTGTAAATGTTTTTCTAGTGCTGATTATATGGGTTAATTGCTGTCATAAGTTAAGTCTAGTGTAAGTTGTAACTGAAGAACATCTTAGTACAAGTAAACACAATAACAAGTATTGTTTGTATCTCCCACTGTCGTTTAACTCACAACATATTTCTAATTCTCTCCTAATATTTAAAATACTCATCTATTACGTTTTGTTTGTTTTCACAGTATTACATTTAAAATATCCTATAGATGGTAAATTCCCTGAGTCCACTGTAATCCTGCAACTGTAATCTTTGTGACCTGTAATAACCAAAGAAATGAAAAGGGATCCCAAAGTGCTTCAGGGAAGAAAATGTATTATGTACCTCTTAAAACGACATAGCTCATATACCTCTTGCTTTTGTTCATTAAACCAGTGCTGTTTTGTAAATATTTGTGAGCACACCACCAGTGATGGCAGCTAACAGTGTTTGCTTTTCCTGTAAAGGTTCCGTAACCCATTGATTTACTGGCTTGCTCTGTAGTTTATACAGTATACACGTTATAGCATTTATTGTAATATATTATTCCATTTATTACAACTCTTCTGCCCATAACGATAGCTCTCAGTGGTAGCTGAAGCTTCAACTTGCTAAAAAGGAAAACAAAAACATATATAAGGAGGAGTTTGAAAAAAAAATAAATAAATAAATAAATAAATAAATAACTTTTAAAAGCTAATTTCCCTACCATTCTTGGCCCAAGTTTGGAGATTGTTTTTGTGCAAGCACGATGACTGGCTCTGCCTGCTCCATTCGCCCTCGCTCCACTTGGGCTCACTCCATTCCCCTATGCTACCCCCAGTTCTCGCCCACCCCCCTACATCTAACCTCACACACCACCACACCCACACCTGTACATGAACAAATCATATGCCACCTCATCATCTTACCATCTGATCATTGCCATCCTACCATTATCTTCTCCTTACATTATCTTACCACCTGACCCTCCCGATCCTATCTCCATCTTCCAATACATCACTTATGCTCCAACTAAACATTTCTGCTCTGGCAATACTTGTATCAGTTGCACACATCACCTCATATCATGTCACCCTAACTGAATGTACAGTCCACCAGACCACCACTACCTCTTATTATCAAAACTCTGCTTCCTTCTGTAGTCTCATCTCTCAATCCATCTTTAATATATCAATAACACATTGTACTCCCTTCTTATGCCTAACTCACCATCACTCCCCCAAATGTTCCCTAAAATATGATAGAAACATTGCCAAACTCATAAAATCCATAGTCTGTATAGCATCCAAGCTACCTCTCAGTAGAGATAGACATCCTAATCCCGGTCCATCATCCTCTTATACAAACTTACCCACACAGTATCCCAATCACTGTTGCATTACACATCAACTCCCCAGAAAAGCTGCACACCTGCTCTTACTAAACATATGTATAAGAAGTTTACCTAAAAATCTATGATCTACATGCAAATCTTTCATTATACTCCCCAGGCATAGTGCTAGTAATTGAAACATGGCTAAAACCAGTCATTACTGATAATGAAATCTTGGCGCTGGGTTACAGTGTCCTATGCAATGACAGAAACACTAAAAAGGAAGGGGGTGTTGCAATAATGTTCAAAAAAATACTTTAATATTGAGACTTTGAATCTGACCACTCCCACTTTTGACAATGCTGAAGTCATTCTTACCAGACAAAAATTAACCCCAAAAACTTATTAACATAATTGGATGCAACATCCCACCCGGAAACAACATCCCTACTCTAGAGAACTACTGGGCTACCAGCACACTCCCACATTAATCCATCATCATGGGGGACTTTAATATTGATTGGCATACCTGTAACTCTAATAATTCCACTAATTATATTAACCTACATGGATTTGCTCAACTCATCCAGTCGCCCACAAGAATTGAGAAGTCATCTAACAGTCAGCTCTTGATTGGATATTGATAAATAAACCAGCCCAAACCCACCATTCTGGCTGCCTACCAGATGGCCTGAGTCACTACTTACCAACCTTTATACTAAGGCTTCATACATGTCAGGCTAAATTTGCTACATACCGGCAAATAAGAAACAAAACAAACTTTGACCCTATCAACTTCATCACAACTCTGAAAAGCTGCAACTCGAAACCACTTAAGCTACTTCAGCCTAGAAGAGGCAGTTAAATACTTCAATTCTACCTTCTTCTTAAACATCTTAAACTCATATGCTGCCCCCAGAACTATCAGAATTAAATCCATTCCTGCTCCATGGCTTAGCAAATAAACAATATCTCTGCTGAAGAATAGAAACAAAGCCTGGGACCTATGGCATAAAACTTGAATGCTAGCCTCTAAATAGACATACCAACAATTAAGAAATAAAGCAAAGAAACAGGCTAAACTAGACAAGATCAACTACTACCAGAATATAGAGAGCAAGCACCAAAACAACCTTCTGGACAGCCATTAATAATATACTCCTTTGAGGTAAATATAGTACACTCCCCCAACTACTACAAATTTATCAGCCAATACAGCTACACAATTCAATAAATATTTCACAGAATCCATTCTAGTCCTATCTAGCACTCTGCACCCCCCCACTAAGGAACCACCTAAATCACAAAATAACATCAGCTTTGCCTTACAACCTGTTTCTATGGACATGATTAAAAAACTTCTTAAAAAGTTAAAGCCCACAACATTAGCCACTGAAGAATTACCAACCGATTTTCTGAGAATTGCTGCTGATATAATCACCTACCCAGTTGCCATCCTTATTAACAGATCTATATCTGAAAAATCTAGTTCCAGATATCTGGAAAATTTCCCATATTATTCCACTACACAAAGGAGGTAACAGAACTAACCAACTATTGCCCTGTAGCTATCCTTCCCACTATCCAAAATCCTAGACAGATGTATACATATACAAATTATGCAATGCTTACATACTCATAACCTTATGTCAAAAACAGAACATGGATTTCGGCCTTACCATAGCACTACTACTGTGCCACTGTCTTTCACAAATGTAAGAACTCATAGAAACAATGGAAAATTTGTATCCATAATGTTTCTCGACCTTTCTAAGCCTTTAACATGGTCACACACAGTAAACTTATTAAAGTTCTTTCAGATCTTAATTTCAGTGACCCCTCTATTGCCTGGTTTCACAGCTACCTAGCAGGTAGACAACAAGCAGTTCAAAGGCAGCAGGCCCTTTCTCTTCTTCTTGCAGCTATGCTAGGAGTTCCCCAAGGCTCCATCTTAGTTCCCCTACTGTTCTCTCTTTTCACTAATAAGCTTCACACTTCTGCTTTACATGCTTCAGTCATCCAATATGCAGATGATTCCACTGTAATATGTGCTGCTTCTTCCATCCAGCAACTCCATTCACTAACACACGCTCTCTTTCTATCTGTTGAAGCATGGCTTACTGGTTATCAAGTAATTCTGAACCCCAATAAAACTAAACTTCTGGTCTTCCTTCCTATAAGATGCACATCAACTACACTCCCATTCAATATTACATCTAAGAATAAAACAACTGTATCTTCCATCACTCATACCAAACTACTAGGGGTACAGATTGACAGTAATGTATAATTCGAGATCCACATCACCCAAACCATAAAGAAGGTTCACAAAAACTGCATGTACTATACAGAAATAAACATTTACTTACAAAAAAAGCACCAAGGCCATGCCTGCATGTGCATACCTCATCTCAACACTTCTCTATGCTTCTCTACTTCTCACTGACCTTAGATAGACAGATATAGCAAACCTTTGCTCATGTTACAACAAAATTGCCTGGTTTGCCATAGAGTCTCCCTAAAAATCACATCACTTTATAGCCCTAAAGCAGCTTAATTGGCTAGAATTACCAAAGATCCTTCTCCACAACCAACTCACATTAGCTCATAAAATTCTGCATCACCCTGAGAAAACCCTATCACTACAAAATCTGCTTCATCCATACACCAGTAATAGGGTTCGGTACTCCAACAATAAATTCCTTCTAGATGTAACTAAAGTCAATAATACAGCTGGTGAATCCCTCTACTCAAATTTTATAGCAAAAAAAAAAATGGAATACTCTGCCCACCAACATAACATTGATGCTCAATTTAATACAATTAAAAAAAAACCTAAAAGCTCATCTAGCTTATACATGGTTCTGTTCATGTAGCACACCAGGCTAATCCACTCCTTACCTACAAGTATAACAGCCCTCCTTCTTCTGTAACACTACTGCAAACCTGCTAAAAACTAAATGGGTTACGTACTACCTTTCCTTCCTCTCTCATCATATTTTCCGTCTTTGTGTTACAACAGCTATTGTATTATGTCTCTAGCTTGGTTCACTGACATCTTTTTCTTTTTATTTCAACTGCTCACAACAGATCATCTGTTTCCATTTCTTCCTGTCCTGTGCATCTTGCTTTGTCACACCAACCACCTGCATATTCTCTCTCACCACATCCACAAACCTTATCTTGCACCTTCCTCATTTCCTCTTACCTGGCAGCTCCATCCTTAGCATCCTTCTCCCAATATACCCAGCATCCCTCCTCAGCACATGTCCAAACCAATGCAATCTCACCTCTCTGCTTTGTCTCCAAACCATCCAACCTGAGCTGATCCTCTAATATACTGATTCCTAATCCTGTCCATCCTTGTCACACCCAGTGCAAATCTTAACATCTTTAACTCTGCCACCTGCAGCTCTGACTCCTGCCTTTTCATCAGTGCCACCATCTCCAACCCATATGACATAGCTGGTCTCACTACCTTCTTATAGAACTTCCCTTTCACTCTTACTGGTACCCGTCTGTCACAAATCACTCCTGACACTCTTTTTCACCCACTCCAACCTGCCTGCACTCTCTCTTCACCTCTGTTCCACACTCTCCATTACTCTAAACTGTTGATCCCAAGTATTTAAACTCATCCACCTTCACCAGCTCCACTCCCTGCATCCTCACCATTCCTTTGTCCTCCTACTCATTCACACACATATATTCTAAGTCCTGATTACCTTCATTCCTCTCCTCTCTAGAGCATATCTCCTGGTCTCCAGGTTCTCCTCAACCTGCTCCCTACTCTCACTACAAATCACAATGTAATCCGCAAACATCATAGTCCACGTGGACTCCTGCCTGATCTCGTCTGTCAAGCTGTCCATCACCATTGTAAATAATAAAGGGCTCAGAGCGGATCCTTGATGTAATCCCACCCCCACCTTGAACGTATCCATCACTCCTACTGCAGATCTCCTCACTGCCACACTACCCTCATTCATATCCTGTACCACTCTTATATACTTCTTTGCCACTCTCAACTTCCTCATACAACACCACAACTCCTCTCTAGACACCCTGTCATATGCTTTGTCTAAGTCCACAAAGACACATTCTCCATCAACACCCTCAGAGAAAACATTGCATCTGTAGTGCTCTTTCCTGATATGAAACCATACTGCTGTTCACTAATCATTACCTCCTTTCTTAACCTAGCTTTCACTATGCATCCCCATAACTTCATGCTGTGGCTAGTCAATTTTATCCCTCTGTAGTTACTACAGCTTTGCACATCACCACTCCTCTCACTTTCTAAGATGCTGTTAATCAATCTATTTAAAAAACCTACTGCCATCTCTTCTAAATACCTCCATGCTTCAGCAAGTATGCAATCTGGACTAACAGCATTTCCATTCTTCATCCTCTTCATAGCTGTCCTTACTTCCTCCTTGCTAATCTGTTGCACTCCTGATTCACGATTCCTACATCTTCCAAACTTCTCTTTTTCTCTCTCATTCTCTTCATTCATCAGCCCCTCAAAGTACTCTTTCCATCTGCTGAACACACTCTCCTCACTTGTGAGTATGTTTCCCTTGTTATCTTTTATTACCCTAACCTGTTGCACATCTTTCCCAGCTCGGGCCCTCTGTTTAGCCAATCAGCACAGGTACTTTTCTCCCTCCTTAGTGTCCAACCTTTCATACAACTCGCCGTACTCCTTATCCTTGGCCTTCGCCACCTCTCTCTTCACCATACATCTCATCTCCTTGTACTCCTGTCTACTTTCTTCATCTCTCTGACAATCCCACTTCTTCTTTGCCAACCTCTTCCTTGATATACTCTCCTGTACTTCCTCATTCCACCACCAGGTCTCCTTGTCCTCCTTCCTCTGTCCAGATGTCATGCCAAGCACCTTTCTAGCTGTCTCCCTTACCACCATTGCTGTGCCTGCCCAGCTACCTAGTAACTCTTCACTGCCACCGAGTGCCTGTCTTAACTCTTCCCTGAACACCACCTTGCAGTTATCCTTTCTCAACTTCCACCATTTGATCCATGGCACTGCCCTCACTCTACTACTCTTCTTCTTGATCACCAATGTCATCCTACAGACCACCATCCTATATAGCCTAACTACGCTTTCCCCTGTCACCACTTTTCAGTCTCCAATCTCCTTCAGACTGACCCTTCTGCATAGGATATAATCCATCTGTGTGTATCTTCCTCCACTCTTGTATGTTACCCTATGCTCCTTCCTCTTCTTAAAATATGTATTCACCACAGCCATGTCTATTCTTTTCACAAAATCCACTACCATCTGACCTTCTGCATTCCTCCCCTTAACACCATAACTACCCAGTCACCTCCTCATCCTCTCTGTTCCCTTCACCAACATGCCCATTGACATCCACTCCAATCACCACTCTCTCACCTTTGGGTACACTCTCCACCACTTCATCCAACTCGCTCCAAAAATTTTTCTTTCTCATCCATCACACATCCAACTTGTGGAGCATATGCACCAACAACATTCATCATCACACCATCAATTTCTAGCTTCATAAGCATCACCCTATCCAACACTCTTTTCACCTCCAAAACACTCTTGACATATTGTTCCTTCAGGATAAACCCTACCCCATTTCTCCTCTCATCCACACCATGGTGGTAGCTTGGTTCACTGACATATGATATATTTGAAGTTGCTCTTTATCTCTCTGTAATCTGGTACTTGGAACTGCTTTACATGTTCTCACATCTTTTGTATCATAATGCTTTATTTGTAAACCAGTGTATCAGTATCTGTGCATAATTTATGTGCAGACTTCATAATATTGTATTCCATTGTTTATTGTGTTATGTATTGTTTTCTGTGTGGAGCTTTTCTCCTTGGGCCTCTGCTAAAAGGGACCTGTGTCCAGTTGGACTATCCTGGTAACCATATGTAAAATAAATAAATAAAAAATAAATTATTAGCTTAGAATTATCCAATTAATGTTTGTGACTACCCTGCAAATATTTCTCTAAAGTACTGCTGCATCCTGCTTGCATTTTAATTGCTGTGAATGGCTTCACTAGTTGCAAATCACAGAAACTGAAAGGCTAATGGATGGAGTATACTACTAGTATTTTTTGAGACTAACTCCTAGTTATGCTGAGATTCATCTGCTGCTGTACTCTTACATGTTCTATCTACCACATAGTTGGATCGTTAATCAGAAAGTGTACTGTTTATAAGTTTCGAACATGAATAATGGATATATTGTAGAACTGTCCTAGGGTAGTTTTAAAATCTAGTGTAACTCAATATTGAATATGTAAAGTGCATTCAACTGTATATCTAAAGTGCATTTAAACTGTGTTTAAGTTGATTATACTTCCAAGTATATAGTGCTACGTTACACTACAAGTATTTGCATTGTTTAAATGTTGTTGTAGCATACATGAATAGGAGATTGATTACCCTCCCTGCACATACTAACTCCCTGTCCTGTCTCTCTTTCACTTCTTTAGTTCTCTCTTTCACTTCTTTAGTTCTATTACAATCACTTGAGTCTCCTCTGCATCCCCAGTACCACAACACAACAGTGGTTAAGGTTTGGAATAATTAAACCGTGAATCAGCTAATTTACGGAGATATTGGCTACACATTGTTAACTATAGGTGTGTGATAACGTGCTTTCTTACAAACCACCTTAGGATTAGATTACCCAGCATTCTGGTGGTGGTACAATCATATTCTCTGAACTTTTGGGCATTTTGCTAGGGCCGAAAGCTGTATCCTCCTGACTTACCCCATATTGCTCCCCCACTAGATGTAGTGGTCTAAACTGTAATACAAAAATAAAAATACAAAAAAAATTCAAATAAATAAAGAAATCAAACTGAATGTATATGTCCAGCTGTTAGCAATAAAGGCCCTGATATATATATATATATATATATATATATATATATATATATATATATATATATATATATATATATTGTGACAGTACAATAAGTTTCTGTGATATTCTGTTGGAGGAACTTAACTTATTGTTTTTCTTGATTGCTAATAGTAAGACCAGGGTTAACCCACTCTGTTTGCTACACTTGGGATCACTCCACTCCACTACCCTACCCCCATTCCCAACCACCCACCCCTGCTTTCCCTAAATTTATACCCATCATTGCTCCACCCCCTAAAACTTATTAACCAATTACACTCCTGCCTCCATATATCCAAACTACACCATAAATCAACCATTACTACAGGAGCTCCACCTTGAGCTTCTCAATCTGCACCCTACTGTCCAACCCACCACTCCTACCTTTTAGAACTCAAAGTAAATCATGTATGTAAAAATGTGCTGCCTTCTCACTAATCTGCTTCTAACATATATCACTCTCATAATCCACATCACCTCCCCAAACCATCCACCAACTCCCACAACAATTACACACTGTACTCTTGCTCTACATCATGACAACCCCATTAAAAGCTTTAGTAACATATCACCCAACCTAATTCAATATCACTTTATGTAGCTGTCAAAACTCAAATTTCTTCCAGAGAAGATCACTAGTAAATCTAACTTTTGTATATTAGTCAGCAACAATAAATCTTCCCAGTACCTCAAACATTACCTCCCCAAACAACACACTCTATCTCTGTGTGGGGACATCCACCCTAACTCAGAGCCCCCACCTATAGCTACCCCTGCTAAAAATCTAAACCCTAAAAAATACTCTTCTAGCAACTCTAAACACATGTAGTATCTGTAAAAACTACATAATTTCATGTTTAATTAAATCAATACACCCCAGATATCCTATTAATCACAGAAACTTGGCTAAAACCCCATATCCATGACAGTGAAATAAAACCTCATGGCTATAATATACTTAGAAAAGACAGAAATTACAAAAAAGGTGGCAGGGTAGCCTTAATCTGTCTCAACACCATCATAATCTGACCTTTCCCCTAAAGAAATACCAACTTTTAACAATGCTAAAATTCTAATTGGAACCCTAAAATTAACAAAACAAAACAAATATGCAATGTTGGACTATATATATATATATATGTATATATATATATATATATATATATATATATATATATATATATATATGTATATATATATATATATATATATATATATATATATATATATATATATATATATATATATATATATATATATATACACACACATATATATATATATATATATATATATATATATATATGGTTCCCTATCAGAAGCCTGAAACACTATAAGCCTGAAAATCAAAATCCTGAAAACTATAGACTGAAAGTTCAAAATCCTGAAAGCCCAAAATCCTGAAACTCAAAATCCTGAAAACACAAAATGGACATACTGACGTTATTGTGGCTTTGCTGTTGTTAGCCCTGTGATGTTGGGTCATGCATTGGGTTCAGGTAAGTGTGTGGTTGGTTTTATGATAGGGTTAGGGGCAGTTTAAGTGAGTTAGGGTTAGGGCGCAGGTTAGGCATGTATGCAATAGTGACAAATATTGGGGTTAGGGGCGGTTTAAGTGAGTTAGGGTTAGGCTGGTCAGGTGAGTGTGCGATAGTGACGGACCTTAGGGTTAGGGTTAGGGTCAGGGTCAGTTGGTAGATATTAGTGTCTTTATAGTGACATATTAGCATTATTTGTGTTTTCAGAATTTTGAGTTTCAGGATTTTGGGCTTTCAGGATTTTGAACTTTCAGTCTATAGTTTTCAGGATTTTGATTTTCAGGCTTATAGTGTTTCAAGCTTCTGATAGGGAACCATATATATACACATATATATATATATATATATATATATATATATATATATATATATATATATATACATATATATACATATACATATATACCCCCTCCGGGCAAAACATCCAAACTATAGAATATATCCTCTCCTGTATATCAGAAAACATCAGTAATGCGACTATAATTATGGGAGATATCAACATCAACTGGCAGGATCTAATGATTGACTCCCATACTAATAGCTTAAATCTTTATTGTTATACCCAGCTCGTTACTAATGCCACCCGTATGCATAACAGCAATACCCTAGGTGCATCTCTTGACTGGATACTTTTGTCTAATCCTGATAAATACTCTACTTCCTACACTTTACCCAATACTCTTAGTGACCACCTACCCATATTCATAAATAGATTCACACCACAAATTACAAGAACGCACACATACAAGACTTCCAGAAATACTGGAAAGTTTGACCAGCAAAAGTTTAACGAAATCCTAAAATATACTAACTGGAACCCAATTAAAACACTACCACTAGAAGATGCCCTTGAATACTTCAACAAAGTATTTCTAAATACCCTCGACAGCATAGCCCCCCTCCGCACCAAAAGAATAAGAAATAACCATGCTCCCTGGCTACCTAAAAATACCAAATACCAAACAACATATACAAGATAGAGATAAAACATGGAAGGAATGGCACAATAACAAATTTGATGCTAACCTAATGAAATATAAACAGCTATGAAATAAAGCAAAACATCTAGTGAACTTAGACAAAAAAAATCACTTTTCCAATCAATTAGCAAACCACAAAAACAACCCAAAACAATTTTGGAAACACGTCTCAAACCTGCTTACCCCAGACTCTAAACAAACTCCAAAACCATACCCTGACAAATCCCACTTAGAGATAGCCAACCTGTTTAACTCTCATTTTATAGATAGCATAAGTGAACTGCTAACAAATCCCACTGCTGCAACCATCTCAAGCTCCATCTCTGATCCCCCTACACCTTTATCTCATGACTCTCACACAAATGAAAAAAAAATCCTTCATGTCCTCAACAAACTAGTACCATATCTTTTAGCCTCCTTTCCCTTAAACCTGTCCCTACCACTCTCATTGAAAAAACGACTTCAAAAACTTAAACCGTGCTCCCTCTCCTCTAACAACCTCCCCTCAGAATACTTAAAACTTGCTGTAGAATCCATAGCATATCCTGTCAGCATCTTTAACCTCCCTAGCCTTTGTAAAAAATCCATCATCACCCCTTTACATAAAGGGGGCATTCCATTGAACTATCCAATTATCGACCAATCTCCATCCTCTCTTCACTTTCCAATCTTATGGAAAAATGCATACATAAGCACCTGCTGCACCACCTCATCCAAAACAAATGCATTACCCCTACCCAGCATGATTTGCACCCATCACACAGCACCACCACTGAACTGATCTCCTTCATGGACACTGTGTGCAAATCCATTGACTCTGGTAATATCACCTCTTACTACTAGACTTGTCAAAGGCATTTGCCATGCTATCCCACAACAAACTTCTTCATCAGCTATCCATTGTTGGCTGCACCCCACCTTCCCTCTAGTGGTTTGCAAGCTACCTATCAAACCACCAACAATGCATCAAATGGCAAAATAAATGATTACAGTATCAAACCAATATAACTGGGGTACCACAAAGATCCATACTTGGACCCTTACTCTTCAGTGTTTTCACCAATAACCTTCACTCCTCATCACCACTTAGCTCCATCATCCAATACACAGATGACACTACCATCATTTCCTCCTTTAATAATGTAAAACACCTAACCCAAGCCACCTTCACCTCAATAGAGACATGGCTGAGAGAAGCCAGGCTATTCTAAATCCTAAAGAAAACAAAACTCCTGCTTTTCTCGGTAAACCAGTCTCATCCAGCTTTAAAATATTCTCACAGGATAACAAAGAAAATTGAAACGGTTCCCACAGCTAAGCTACTAGGCATTACCATAGACAACAAACTAACTTTTGAACACCACATCTGCAATAACACTAAAAAACATACATCAAACTAGGAACACTCTATAAACAAAAAAAAATTCTTGGATAACTAGACCAGAAGAACCCTTGCCAGCACCTACTTGATTCCCTCTCTTATAAGCAGCCCCCTTATACACCTTACAAACTTCTCTTAGAAACAAGCTCCGAGCCTGCTACCATAAAATGCCAAATTTACCATGTTACTCTTACCGATCCCACCACTGTCTAACTCTGAAAGAACTAAACTGGCTCAAAATCACACACCATCTAAGCCTAGTACAGCTGTCTTCTGCACATAAAATGATATATACACCTGATAGCTGCCTAGCCCTCAAATCTGTCTTAAAACTCTACATACTTACAAGAGCCCTCTGCTCTGAAAGCAAACAACTCCTGACCATCTACATTCCAAACAAAAGTGCTGGACAGTGCCTATACTTTCATCCCACCGCCAAGCTTTGGAACTCTCTGCCAACAGAGGTTACTTCCTCTGAGACAACCTAAAAAACATTTTCTTTATAATCTGACTTGTTCCTGCTCTTTTCCTAACAGGTGAACTCCTTTCACTCCCTACGAACCTATTGGCCTAAGAGACCTTACATATTTCTCTACTCTTAACTCTTCGCATCCTACTATTCTTCTGTGCATCTACTTACCTCTAATATTCTGACCCTCACTCTTTATCCTAATCCTACTGTAAAAAAAATCACATATGGCCTATCTAGTACATTGTTTTATTATTGTAACTACCACTCTGTAATTTGTTAGCTTTCATTATTGTATCTACCTCTGTGTACTGTTTAGTATTCATTACTTATTAATGTGTGTTTGAATTTTTGCTGCTGTCTTGTTCATGTAAACTGTCTTAACTGCCTGTATGATTTGAAGCTTTTCTCGCCAGGCCTTTCCTGAAAATGGGTTCCTGACCCAGTCAGGCTTTCCCGGTAAACAAATGTTAACTAACTAACTAACTAAATAAATAAATAGATTCTTCACCACATATTTCCTCCCATAATTGATATACCTTTTTACATTTCAGAAAAGCATGTTCAGTGGTCTGTAATTCCCCACAATATATGCAGATTCAATCTTTTATTGTTTTGTATGGCATATTTACTTTTACTGGAAAACTATTTATAGACAATCTCCACAAAAAATCTGTACATTCCCCATATTTTTTGCATCTCCTCATTCTCGCTTTTACTGCCTTCACTTTTCCATCTCCTAATTGATTCCAAAGGTAAATATAATAAAATGTTTCCATTATGAGTTCATACCATGTTTTTCTGTTCTTTTCTATGTTCCCTGAATCAGTCTTCCATAGTCGTATTTTCACTTGCTATAGTTTAATTTCCATACCAGTGATTCCCTTACTTCTTTTTAAACCTTTAAGCCTTTCCCAAATTAATTTATATTTTTTCTCTATAATCATAATTAACAATTTTCCTTTTTCCTGCATCCCTGTCAATACGTTGCATAAGTTTAATGAGGCTATGTATACAATCTAGCATACTAAACCCAAACTTCCTGCCTTATTGGCAACATAAAGAATTTGTCTTTTAATAGGATTCAATCTAGATCCCCATATGAATGTAAATAACACATTCAGTAATTCTTTTCCACATTCTGATGGTATCATTAATATACTTGCTAAATGTGACATTTTACCCAGTAGTATTGAATTAATTAAACATGCATTTTTCTATGTGCAAGTTTAAATGTTCTCCAGAACATACAAGTACTCCTTATTTTAAGTATCATGTCCTTCCATTGTGTCACCCTCTGTTGTTCAATACCAAATTGTATTCCCAGAATTTCAATTTCTTCTTTATTAAACTGGAAACCTCTTATTTTTCCAGACAATCCCAGTCCTTTACTCTTTTCCTCATTAATATTTAATCCTAACACCTTTAGTTCTTTGTCGAGTGTCTTGATGGCTATATTCATCCAGTCTTTATTTTTAACAACTAATACTAGGTTGTCCACATAAGAGAACATGACTGGAATCTGAATTCCTTCTGGTGTATGATATTTAGCTTCCTCTAGTGCCAAATTTATCTTTGTAACAGCAGCATTCATAATGAATGCAAATAGAATACTACTTGCTGGATATCCTTGCTTAATTGTTTGTCTTTTCGGCTTTTCCCGGTAAGGGGTCGCCACAGTGGAACTCCAGTCCGCTAATGATTGGCAGTAGATTTTTATGGTGCCAAGTTGCCAGCCCAACACCCAACCTTCAGCGAAGGCACGCCCATTCACGCATGTCTTTTGGAGGCCACTCGACCACGGGGAGGACATGCAGACTCCATACAGAAGGCACTCCCTGCACACTAGCTGAGAATCGAACGGGAGAACCTCTTGCTGTGAGGCAACAACGCAACCGCTGTACCACCACTGCATATCCTTGCTTAATGCTACTCTTTATTTCTATTATACCACTTAACCAAATATTAACTACTAGTCTCACTTTATTTTTGGTATATACAGATTTCAAACTGTTGATTACTTTATTACTTATATTCTTTCAAAATTTCCCATAATGTTTTGTGCTGGAAATTGTCAAATGCTTTACTTACATCTCCTACCAGTATTTTTAGTTATGTTCTCCTATTTATTACATCATCTACCAACTCTCTTATTAACATTAGAAGTTCTTGACTTCCTTTCTCTTTTATTCCAAAAACTGTTTCAATTAGCACCTTATTAACCATACTTACTATTCTTTTTTTATACTATTTTCATAAAGATCTTATAATCGTTATTCAGTACTAATGGCCTCCAGTTTTTATGTCTGTTCTTTCTCCCTTTTTTGCATATAAATTTCATTGCACCCATACAAAATTTTTCATCATTTTCATCTTTCTCAAACCATTCATTTAACACCCGTCCATCCATCCATCCTCAACCCCTTTTCCTATTTTGCACGTGGGGTCGGAGTGTCACTTTCACAGTGACAATCATCTCGAGCCAAGGTTTACAGCACCAGGTGGCTAGCCCTGCTGCAGTAGTTCATTCGTACCACTCACTCATGCAGACACTCTCACCTATAGCCAACTTAGAGTGTCCAATCAACCTACTGCATGTCTTTGGAATGTGCGAGGAAACTGGAGCACCCAGAGGAGACCCACTTGACAGCAGGGAGTACATGCAGACTTCGCACAGAAGGCACCCCAGCCAAGAACTGAACTGGAGAATCTCTTGCTGTGAGGTGACAACACTAACTGCTGCACCACTGCGGCCACCTAAACCATTCATTTAACACCGCTAAGAAATATTCTTTTTTGCCATTTTTGCAAGTCCTTATACATTAGATTGTCTAGTCCTTCTAAACCTGTAGCTCCTTCTGCATTTACTGTTTTCAACACATTTTTAAATTCTATCATTGTGATCTTTTCTTCCTTTCTCTTGTTGTCTAATTTTTTTAAGTTCCATCTATTTTTTCTTATAGTGTCACATATAGAAAAAATTTCCAAAATCTGTTTTTAAGTGTCTGCATAATTTCTTTTTGTGCATTCGGTATATGTCCTTCCTCATTACTTAACGCCTTATTATTTTATTTTTTCTTTAACCATTTTCCTTAAATATGGTGCTGCTACTTCTTTTCTACCTTTTTCTTTATTTAACATTTGTTAACCGGGAAAGTCTGACTTGGAACAAAGCCAATTTTCAGCAGAGGCCCGGGGAGAAATGCTCCAGATGCATGTCTTTGTAATGTGGGAGGAAACCGGAGCACCCAGAGGAAACCCACATGAATGCAGGGAGGACATGCAGACTCCACAAAGAAGGCAACCCAGCTGAGAATCAAACCGGAGAACCTCTTGCTGTGAGGCGACAATGCTACCGCTGCACCACTGTGCCGTCTGGGATTTTCCCAACCTTGTATAAAAATATCTTTGAATAACATTTTTTTTAATTTTCTTCTTGTTCATTTCATATAACATTCTCTCTTTTTCTGTAAACTCTTCATTACTGTCTATTATGTTTTCAAAGACTTGGTTACTAACTTTCTTATATTTACAACTTTCTTGTATTCTTTCTGCCTTTTGTCATTCTGGTACTTCTTTTCTATATTTTTCTTTTAAACTAATCCATCAGCTTGCCCAGTCTTCATGCTTATATGATCCAGCCATAGCTGATATATTATATCCCTTACATGCTCATTTAACTCTGATTCACTGATTCTTTTTATCGCCTTGCCTACTATTATATAACCTATTCTTTCTTGAATCTCTATCCATATTGCTAGATTATCTGAAAATCCCATAAGTTAACTCTGTGATGTAATATACTTAGACTTTCTGATACTATAAAGTAATCAGTTTCAGTTCTCAGATTACTCCTTTTGTATGTCCAGTGTTTGTTTTTCCATAAATATATTTTACTACTTTTGATCATATCTGAAATAACTTTAACATCCGCCACTTCTTCTTGTCTATGTCTTAAATCACAATTGAAGTCTCCTATTACTATCACTTGCATATTTAGACTCACATAATCGAGTATTTCCCTGAACATAATCTCTTTTTGTTTCTGTAAAGTGTATGCACAGAGTGCAATCACCTTATATATTTGATTCTTCCATCTTATATCTAATATTACTATTCTTCCTAATACAAGTGTATAAGCCATAATTTCTATACATTCTCTACAGAAAATTGCTATGCTTGAACATTTCTCATCTCCTAAGTTCCATATAACCTTGCCTTTGTATAATCCATTAATTTGTATTAATTCTTCTTCTGTTATTTATATTTATCAATACTATAATGTCCATATTTAGCATGCTGCACCATTCCAGCAGCCCTAGCCTTCGCTGCACATTCTTTATACTGTTAACATTCATGGCTAAGATTCTCACTTTAAGGAATGTTTTTGTTACTTTAATCTTTTTCCTTTTTTATTTCCTCCTATAGCTATATTTTTAAATGTATGTTTTATATATTTCACTCTTTTCCCACTAGGACTTTTTACTTTTAACTCTTTTCCATTTATCGTCTCCTTCATCATTTGAATTATTTACTTCCTTTTCTATCGCTCCTTTTTTTCCTTTTGTTTTACTCATACATTCATTTACTTTTATTCTTATATCTTTCTCATTCATTTCTTTTATTTTTGTATTTCTTCTATATTATCTATTATAACACTATCCCTATTTTGGCCTGACTTTGTTTCTTATGTATAATTTTCTGCACCATTACAGTCCATCCATGAATGTCATACTTTGTCACACTTTAATCATTTTTGCTCACATTTTTTTCACTTCATGCCCAACTTTACCACAAATAAAACATTCCTTTTATCACAACTGTTAATTAAATGATCATCTTTACCTCACAAAAACATGTCTTTGGTTGTCCCCAGTATCTAACAACCCATTACCCCCCCCCCCACATTAATAATACTTGGAAAATGCACAATGTTATCAGTTTGCATTTTCAGTATAACAACACATTCCCATTCCCCGGTCCGTAAACCTCTATTGTCAGATATTTTCATAATGTCCATTACATCTCTACACACAGTTTTCACATAGTCTTTTAAATCATCCCTTTCAACTTCAGGTCAAAGTTGCGTATCTATTGAATGCCTGCAGAACATACAAGTTCCAGGGGTTTTCATTCTTTCTCTTTTCATACTATTCTAAAAATTTCTCCATATACCTCCTCGAAAAAAATGTCACAGAAAGTATTTTTGTTAATACAGGAAAAAGCTCTTGCCTCTCTGGGCTCAATAGCAAGTGCTGATATGATGCATGCTGTCCAATACTTCATACCTGTCTAGCTCCTTCTCCATCTTGCTACTTACTCTCACCCAATGCTTTATTCTTACTTCTGTCTTCTCTTGCCTTCTTTCGCCTTCTCTAACCATTTGTGCATATGGCTTCTTTTCTTCCTTCCTTATTTCCTAAACAACTACTTATTGAACTCTGTCCGTTGTTTCTCCCCACAACACTGCCTTCCCACTCTCCAGTTTGCTATGCTCAATTAATTCTTTCAGATAAACATCCCTCAACTCTCCCGATTGAAGGGTTATAATATCACACTCAGGTGTTGCAGAATCTGCTGCAAACAAATTATGCTGAAATAGCTCTTCAGAATCTACCATTTCTACTTCACCTTCCTCTTTTTGCTTTTTACCGGACTCTCCTCCATTTTCTCTTTTCCCGTCTCCTCCCTCCTCACTCCACATACCTTCTGACTCATTCTCCACCACATTAGACTCCTCAGCTGTTCGATTAACAGCTTCATTCTCGCCAAAAACACAAAAAAATGTTATTTCTCCTCCATTGTTTATTTTCTGCTTCCTGCTTGTCTAAGCCACCTTCACACCTGGACAGGAAATCAGGAAGAGCAGCAAAGAGTGGATTCCTTGTACACAAAAGAGTTGAGGAAGTTCCTTGATGTCCTGGCCAAATTTCCTCCTAGTAGTATAAATAATATCTTGGGTCTCCACTGAAGGAGGCCACTAGCCAAGTGGGACTATCCTGGTCAAAACGGGATAAATAAAATACAAATAAATAATGTACCCATATAAATAAATGAATGCTCATTATACACACAGTAGTAATATTAAATTACAAAAGAGTACAGCAACATGTTACTTTTACATAATATGAGAATTATTTCATGTCTGCGGCATACTTGCATGTAGGTCCTAGCTTACTCAAAGTGAAGAAATACATTCTAGAGATACAGTGTGTGACTGTCAAAAGTTACAATAAACCTAAGTAGAGGAGCTGGGGGGTGGCATAATGGTTCAGATGTTTACTTTACAGACACATGGTAAAGCCTTTGATTGTCACCTTTGAGGAAAATGGTCTAGGCTTAAAATGTCCTGCAAGTGCAGCTAGATTAGTACTTGCCTATGAATCTAAGTGTCCCTTTATATGGTAGATGTGAAATATAGCTTCTACCACCATATTTGGACACAGAAATGTCATCATTAGACCTAGCAGTAAATATCTTAAACTGGTTTCAAAGCTATCTCAAAGATATGTGACAGTCAGTAAAATGTCAGAACCATCTATCAACCTTTCTCCCTATAAATAACAGGTGCCCCACAAAGCTCACTCCTTGGACCATTACTGTTTAATATGCTTATCAGCTCACTCCATACATGCACAGAGCATACCTCCATTGTACAATATGCTGAGAATTCAGCCCTTATGTACTCATTAAATGATTCAACTCATCTACAGCAAATTACTCTGGATTCCTTCACTGCCACAGAAAAATGGTTACAAAACAATCAATTTATACTTAATCCCAACAAGACCAACCTACTACTATTTTACTTAATCCCAACAAGAACAACCTATTACTATTTTACTTAATCCCAACAAGACCAACCTACTACTATTTTACTTAATCCCAATAAGACCAACCTATTACTATTTTACTTAATCCCAACAAGACCAACCTACTGCTATTTTACTTAATCCCAACAAGACCAACCTACTGCTATTTTACTTAATCCCAACAAGACCAACCTATTACTATTTTACTTAATCCCAACAAGACCAACCTACTGCTATTTTACTTAATCCCAACAAGACCAACCTATTACTATTTTACTTAATCCCAACAAGAACAACCTATTACTATTTTACTTAATCCCAACAAGAACAACCTACTACTATTTTACTTAATCCCAACAAGACCAACCTACTACTATTTTACTTAATCCCAATAAGACCAACCTATTACTATTTTACTTAATCCCAACAAGACCAACCTACTACTATTTTACTTAATCCCAATAAGACCAATTTATTACTATTTTACTTAATCCCAACAAGACCAACCTACTGCTATTTTACTTAATCCCAACAAGACCAACCTACTGCTATTTTACTTAATCCCAACAAGACCAACCTACTACTATTTTACTTAATCCCAACAAGACCAACCTATTACTATTTTACTTAATCCCAACAAGACCAACCTACTACTATTTTACTTAATCCCAACAAGACCAACCTACTACTATTTTACTTAATCCCAACAAGACCAACCTATTACTATTTTACTTAATCCCAACAAGACCAACCTATTACTATTTTACTTAATCCCAACAAGACCAACCTATTACTATTTTACTTAATCCCAACAAGACCAACCTACTACTATTTTACTTAATCCCAACAAGACCAACCTACTACTATTTTACTTAATCCCAACAAGACCAACCTACTGCTATTTTACTTAATCCCAACAAGACCAACCTACTACTATTTTACTTAATCCCAACAAGACCAACCTACTGCTATTTTTCTCCACAGCAAAGTCCCATGAAAACAACAAATTCAAAATATGTTCCCTCAATGGCACCAATATCGAACTAACCTCAGAAACTAAGCTGCTAGGACAGATAATAGGTGGCACTCTTAGATCTGATTACCACATACAAAATGCCATAAAAAAGCACATCAAAAATTAGGTCAGAGCTAGAAACTTCCTTACCCCCCATATCTAGAATCACACTAGCAGAAAATTACCTCCTTCCTCCTCTCCTGTATTGATCCCCCATTCTCACAGATCTCCAAAAAATCAAATATTCATAAATTGGAACAATGTTATAATTAAAGTGACAAATTTGCTATTAGTGCCCAATACCGTACCCATCATTGTACTGCACTAAAAACTCTTAACTGGCTAGAACGACCCAACTACCTAAAAGTTACTCAATTACTCAATGCTTATAAGTCCATTAACTATCCTGACATGTGTGCTACTCTAAATGCAACCCTAAAAAAATACTCGTCCTTTCGCCCTTTGCAAACAAATGGACTTTTCTTAATATCTATAAGCCAAACAAATAAGCGGGACATCCTTTACTCCTACTCTATCGCCAAAGTCTGGAATTTCTCCATACTACTATTAGAACAGATACCTCTTACTAGTCCTTTAAACGCTATGTAAAAGATCACTTAAAAAAGTAATAGCTCTGCTCCTGCTCTACACCAGGATAACCATCTACTGACTTACTTAAAGCTCAAATTTACTTTCAACCCCTTATTCATGAAAAGATTCCTATCAAATCTCTTTTAGTATCTCTACAATCACTCTGTTTTCTTCATATTTCCCCTAACTCTCCTTAAACTCTAATACAGTCACACAAAAAAGCTTACCCCTGTGCTCGAACATTAATGAACACTCTGTATCACAATCTCCGTCTCTAATATATATTCTAACTTTATCTAGCAGAGTGTTATTGTTTTACTGTATTCAATGTAAGTCTCTTATCATAATACTTAAGCATCATGTCTTACTTCACTAGCATATCTGAAACTAGACACTCCCCTTAACAACCTTAGACTTTCATGTCAATGACTTCTTTCATTCTATCTCACCGATCATGTTACCTCTCAATTATGTAAATATTTCACTCTGTGTACCCAGTTTATCTCTACTCTTGTGAATATTTGAATGAATGTATGTATTATCGTTTCAAATGTAATTTTGTATTTACTCTTACAAATGTAAATTCTCTATGTATTGCAATGTGAAATGTGATCTACACCGGGAGCGCTTCACCCCAGGCCATTGCCGAAATTGGGTACATACCCAGACAGACTATTCCGGTAAACAAATGTCAAATTAAAAAAATAAATAAATAAAATATCAGTTTGTTTTTTAACACACTGAACAAACAAGACTGATGAATCTGAATCCTTCTTTCTGTGTGTTAACAAACAGTTGTGCATTTATCTGGGCTGATCCACTTATCTTGGCTGATCACAGAACATAATTCATTTCCCTGTCCTTGCAGCACCCTTACAATTTACTTCTACCAATATTGACATTATTATCTAAAGGCTTTGTAGTAGTAAAATGTAGTGAAAGGCTTAGACTGTTACACTAGCACAGGTCATAATACGGACATTCTAAAAGAAGTGCAATGGGGGTGAGAAGTGGAACAAAATTGGGAGAATATTTAAAAGTAACAAGGTGGCAAAGAAAGGAGGTTCACAGGGAAATGGCTGCCTTGAGAAGACAAAGTACTTGGAGCAGATGTGCTAACTCCTATAGTCTGCAGAAGTTTAGCCAATGTGTTTACAGACCCTCTCAGACAGGAAGAGTCAGCAAATCACTGACTAGTTTCGAACAGCCAAAGAAGTGGAATACATCAATTATGGTACCCCTGTAGAATGGAGGAGCAGAAAAAAATCTGGAGAATAATAGGCCTGTTAGCTTAACAGCTACTGCAGGTAAAGCAATGCAGACAAGCATGAATGAATGGCTGATACACTGTTCGGTTCCCAGTCTGCCCCCCACACACACACACACAGTCCTTCAAGTCTATGTTGGAGAACGTAAAAAGCTCTTCTGAGCTGCAACGTTTGCAAGCCGGTTGGCAACCAGCTTGGTACAGTTATCATACCACACAAAAAAAATTTAGAGCTTCGCCCATGCATATACAGTATTGGCATTCATTTCTGAATGCTGATACTATGCTAGCACCCATCACATCTGTTGATTGCACCACTAACATGTTGCACCTGGAACAGCTGCCCCCTTCACTCTGCCCTAGCCATACCTCTGTCTGGAAGCATTGCTAGGGCGCAACACTTTCTGGAGCAGCAACCAACATGGGCTATTAGTCAGGGCAATATGTATGAATATGAGTTATATTTGTGGCTGGTACAAAAGCAAAGTGTGACCTTAAAAGTACAAACTCTTCAAAGGACTTTTTCATCAAATGAGCATTAACATGGCAAATACATATTTAAAAAGAAAACTGTAAACTGGGCAATCCCTAATATCAGACAAATGGGTTCAGTCCATCATACAAAATGGTTACAAAATATCTTAGAATGCTCCTCCTCACCTCTTAGGCTTTGTTCTTAAAGCTACCCCAAGAGTATTCACAAAGCACCTAGCACCAGTCATTGCCTTTTGCAGTATCTGGATTACCCCTGATTTAGACTCCTTTCCAGTAGATTCTACTAAGAGACTTGAATTTTGTTATGATTTTTCAAGTAATCTGAGTTCACCCTGAACCTCAAAAAGTCTTGCTTAAGCCCATTCCAGGATTTAATTTTCCTAGAATACAGACTCAATACTCTGTCAGCAGGCAAAGTTCTGTTACTCTCAGATTACTTTCAAAACTTTCTACCCTTGAATGTGACCTCAGCAAGAGAAGTTTTAAGAGGCCTGGGCTACATGGCATCAACAGTTCCCATGATACCTTATGCCAGACTCTGCATGAGGAAGATACAAAAGGTATCTCAAGGAAATTTGGACTCAACATTACAATACATTAATCTTCCTAATTCTTCTCTCCCCCTTCATCAAGAAAGAACTTTATTGGTGGATTAGGCAGAATTCACTCAATGTAGGAGTGCCTCTTCTGATTCCTTTCCTTTGCCAGAAACTATTCATGGATGTTTCATATATGGTGTGGGGAGTGTGCTCCAAGGCCATCAAGGTCCAGTGGTTGGTCATCCAGAGAGAGAGAGAGGATCACAAACATAAAGCAAGTGAAGGCTGTTGCTCTAGCTCTTCCATCCCTGCATTACCCCTTGACTCGTAGTCTTCACATTTACACAGATAACACTTCAGTAAAGTGGTACATAAACAGGGAGGCACCAAGTCTTACCACCTGTGCAAATTGGCCTTGATTGCTTGGAAGACAGCTTAAGGTGTGATGTTTAAGGTGTTTACCTCATAAACTCAAGGTACAGAGTTTAATTCTTACCTTCGGAAGGGAGATTGGCTAGACTTGAAATGGCCCACAGAGGCAACTAGCCTAGTACTTACCTATGAACCCATGAACACATCATTTTTCTTCGGGTTATGTATATCCCATCAGAAAAGAACACTGCTGCCAATTGTTTAAGCAGATCCAGAGCAAAATGTCACCAGTGGATGCTGAACAATGAGGTTTTTCCTGGACATACGTCCATCAGTGGGGTATTCCCAGATAGATTGTTTGTGTCCACACACACAACAGACAACACAGGCTGTTCTGCTCCAGAGCACCATGCTTCCAGGCTTGGAGAACAGATGCCATTTTCATTTTCATGGAAGCGGAAGTTCCAAAACCCTTCTCAAAATCAAGAAGAGCAAGCCAAACCATTGGTGATTCCCTTTTGGCTCAGACAACACTGGTTCTCTCTGGTTTGCTAGGTCTGTCCTTCAGGGTCTTTTGGGCCATCACTTACCTCAGTCTTCCTCCTCACTTTCCTGTTAAACAGCTTTGGGAATCTGCCATCTTTTAGTAATACTGCAACAGTGAGCCAAGTCAGAATATAACACAGTTGTATAAGATCTTACCATAACAATAGATGTCTGACTATCACTGCTGCATAATTATGTCCAATGCTTCTGTTCCTCTTTCTTCTTTTTTCAGCTGAGGTGGATTCTTATTTTTCTCACTTCTCCTTTTTTGACTTGTGCATATGTACATAGGTGTCTCTACTTGTGCTCCAGTTCTCTGGACAGGGGCAAGAAGGTCCCGAGGTAATTGGCACCGATACATCCCCTGTGTATGTCTTGCCTATTTCTGGATGAGGTCATACATCTGACATATGAGAGGAAGGTGCCTAGGCTTTGGTATGCTAGCTGGCTGGATGTATGGCTATACTTGACAGGCTGTCCTGTTTGTTAGTAATATGGCAACAGTGATCAGTCAGAGACATGTATTGTTATGGATAAGTTCTTATACAAATGTGCTTTCACTTCTGTTTTGCTAGCCCAGCAGTCACAACACACTTAGAGAACTGCCACTGTTAGCAAAATACAAATTATTACCATCTGCCACTTATTTTTGACTTACATTGTTTCACTCAAATATGGCTGATGGAGATGGGTATTGAGAGTAAGAGGACACTTGCATGTGGAGGAGGCCAAAGGAGATGGTTATTGGGAGTAAGAGGACAGCTGCATGTACAGGAGGCTGAAGGAGATGTTTACTGGGAGTAAGAGGACAGCCGCATGTACAGGAGGCTGAAGGAGATGGTTATTGGGAGTAAGAGGACAGCCGCATGTACAGGAGGCTGAAGGAGATGGTTATTGGGAGTAAGAGGACAGCCGCATGTACAGGAGGCTGAAGGAGATGGTTATTGGGAGTAAGAGGACAGCCGCATGTACAGGAGGCTGAAGGAGATGGTTATTGACAGTAAGAGGTACATGAGAAAAAACAGGTGATGATATGCATGGTCAGTCATGAAGACCATCAGTATGCTGAGGACAACAGGAATGCAGACACATGGACAGTAAGATGGATTGGTCGGGGGGGGCAATAAGTAAGCATGGCCTAAAGATGGTCTTATTTTACAAGACAGAGTACCACTGAGGAAACGTTAGAAGATCTTCTGCTCTATTAAACCAAATACCACTTCAGCATCTGGCACCAGTTTCCTTAAACTGTCTTTAGAAGCACCAGCTTTTCTACTAGAAATGCATTCAGTTTGTAATCAGGTAATTATTGACCAAGATTGCTCTCTCCTGAAATATACGAAATAGAATTATTGAAGGTAAAGTGTCAGAAGACAGGATCATGACAGGACTGTTTGTACATGTGTAATACTTGACTGTGGGATATCGTGAAAGCAGTGCTAGACATATGAGGCAGGAATATGAACATGCTTGCATAATTATCAATCATTCATATACTTACTATAACACTTTTGCTTTGCAAAGTCGTACTACTAGGATGAATAATATAAAGTGCAAAGAAGAAAAATGATTTTACATATATTTTTCTTGCATTTCTTTCTGATAGGTATGGGCTACTGATGCAGAGAATGGAGGTCTAAATTCAAGTGCTCTGTTGAATGTCACCATAATTGATGTAAATGACAACAACCCTCAATTCACACGTTTGTTATATAATTTCACAGTCTTTGAGGATAACTACCTGATTGCTGCACCAACCAAAATAGGCCAGATTGAGGCCACTGATCTGGATGAAGGAGATAATGGACACGTTACTTTCCATTTAATGGCTGGAGAAGGAAAGGAACTGTTTAAAATTGAGCAGGTAGAATTTGACATCTTTACCGTTTGCTACATTAAGGAAGTAGATAGAATGAAAAAAACAGTTTGCATTGTTCTAACTAATTTTCAGTTTATTTACATATGGGTGCCCACTGGTAGTCCACAATTGGAAATCCATAAGAAAAGAAAGATGTTTATAGTTTACTGTGACACTCATAACAGATTGAAGATACATATCAGTGGTGTTTATATCAGGGAACACTGTAGCTTACAAAAACTTGATTCATTGTATTATTTTATTCCTTTGTGTATAGCTATTTCTTAAATAATTTCTTAAATTGTAGGCTGCGGTGGTGCAGTGGTTAGTGTTGTCGCCTCACAAGAGGTTCTCCTGTTCGATTCTCAGCTGGAGCGCCTTCTGTGTGGAGTCTGCATGTTCTCCCCATGGTCGAGTGATGTATAAAGACATGCAGGTAGGTGCGTGAGTGAATGGGTGTGCCTTCCATGAAGGTTGGGAGTTGGGCTGGCAACTCGGCACCGTAAAAATCCACTGCCAATCATTAGCGGGCTGGAGTTCCACTGTGGCAACCCCTAACCAGGAAAACCGAAAGACATTACTTTTGTAGTTATTTCTTAAATTAATCCAGAGCACTTCATTGCTCAATAAATGAATATAGTATGTTTCAAGAGAGCAGTTCCATGGAAATAAACATCTGTCTTTCTGAAACTGACTGAAACAGAGTACTGTACCTCTAAATTAATTATACTTGTTGACACTTAATGGTTCATTAAATTTAGTGTTAGTACAATATTTGAAAAAAAAATCTGTTAATGGATTGAAAATCAAAATCAAACTTCCTCTGTTGTGTCTACAGGACATGGCTTGTAAACATTTTTGTGAGTTATTTCTCACAGTAGCACACATGAGTGCAGTTAGATTTTGTGATATTCTGCTGAATCTGCTAGTTATCCCATATTTTAGATAATATGGTAATCTGCAGATCTGGCCCCTCTCACTCACCAGCCAAAAGCAATTGAAATTAAACAAAAAACAGCTTTTAAACTAGTGTCAACAAATGAACCTTCTTATTGTAAAAAAAAAAAACAAAACTAGATAAATAAACTAATAATAATAATAATGGCAAAAAAAGTACATACTTTACCCAATTTTGGCATTTTTGCTTAGCAACACAGACATAAATTTCTTACATTCCATTGCCTTGGCATGTGGTTTGATACTGAACTGGATTTCATTGCCATCTTCTCTGAATAAAACTCCAAACTAACTGTGACACCTGTGCCCTGGCCCAGCAATCAAGGAGCCTCAATCCTCACCACTAACACCCGTGAGGGGCATCTCATATATGAGGAAAGGATAACAAATACACACAGTAAAGTACAATTTCCCTTAAGAGCACACAGAGATCACAGTCAGTCTGGGGCTGGTCACTCCCTTGCTCTCCAGGTCCCCAATAAGACTACCCACTGGCACAGCTATAGGGCCCAGATCTCAGCCTAGTGGGCAATCTAAAACCTCCAGCACCCTCTTTGTCTAACCAGTGTTTTGTGTCCCTGTCCAAGTAGCTGACATACACACACACACACACACACACACACACACACACACACACACACACACACACTCACTCACACATTTTGAGAAGAGTTTATACAACCAAAATATTAAAAAAGGAGTGAACTCCGCTAAAGAATGCTCAACAAAAAACACAGTGAAGAAGAATGCAGAAAAGCATTACACCACAGTAAAGTCACTAAAACCAAAATGAAGTCTTCACAATAAATACGCTGTTTGCAAGTGCAAAAATGCAAGGAAAAGCACAAAAAATAACCCTTTGTAGAGAATGGACGGACAAGCACTTTCAGCTATCAAAGCCTTCTTCAGATCCGATGAATCATCCAGGTTCCAATGTTTAAAAAACATCTACATCCAATAAGGCTAGCTCAATGAGAAGGTATTCTCCATTTTCATTGGTATAAAGTCATAGCCAATCAAAAAAGTCATAGTGTACACACCTCCAAGCTATAACTAAGATCCTACTTCCTTAAAGTTAAAAATCCTTTATTAAAAAGATATAAAACAATAGACGAACAAAATAGAAAAGGATTATATCCAAATTGTTATCACAGCTCATCCGTTTGCCAAACTCCATTCTTGAGGAGTCCATTCTTAAAAGTAATAAAAAGAAAATTAGTCCCACACCTTAAACGGATGTACTATACTTATATTTATTCTTTGGAACAGGACCAGTCTAAGTCTCGTGTCTAACAAAACCATAATGTTACAAAGTAACAAAGAGTATAGTAGCTCAAATCCACGATCTCTACAGTGAACAGAAATGACAAACCAGCTCTATGAAAAGGCATATTGAATAGCTCTCCGATTCTTAAGGAAGGGTTTCAAAGGAACACATCCATTGAGCCCAGGGGAGCAATCCGCTCTCAGCCTCATTATCCATTTGGCTTCTTCTCTTTTTGTCAAGTTGACTAAATCTCCTTCCCTTATAGTGGGTTGCAGAAAAGAAATAACCATAAAAATAAAACTATGTCCTTCTGATTCTGACATCAAACAAAAAGATCAAAGGAATTGTAGGTGAGGCACCAAGTTTTTTGTTCAAAAACAAAAAGAATCTTAAAAGAATATTATGTAACAAGGATGGTACACGTTCCAGCATTAATTATGTTCGCACCAACTTGTTGGGAACAAAGAAATGTGGCTTTTGTAAAGTTTGCAGTGTTATTAACTGCACTAATACGTTTATCCATCCTGTCACTAAGCAGAAATTTATTTTCCATGGATCAGCCAATTGTTTAAGTAGCAATGTTGTTTACATTGCTACATGCACCCTATGTACTGCATTTTACGTTGGGAAAATGAATATGAAGCTTAAAGAAAGGATCAGAAAGCACCATTCGGATATTCGCAATAATAAGGAAACCAATTCTTTATTTACACATATTCATGACCATGAAGGACATAGTTTTATTTTTATGGTTATTTCTTTGCTGCAACCCACTATAAGGGAAGGAGATTTAGTCAACCTAACAGAAAGAGAAGAAGCCAAATGGATAATGAGGCTGAGAGCGGATTGCTCCTCTGGGCTCAATGGACTTGTTCCTTTTAAACCCTTCCTTAAGAATCGGAGAGCTATTCAATATGCCTCTTCATAGAGCTGGTTTGCCGTTTCTGTTCACTAGGCTATTTGTTGTAGAGATTGTGGATTTGAACTACTATGCTCTTTGTTACTTTGTAACATTATGGTTTTGTTAGACACGGGACTTAGACTGATCCTGTTCCAAAGAATAAGTAGAAGTATCGTACATCTGTTTAAGGTGTGTGACTAATTTTCTTTTTATTAATTTTAAGAATGGACTCCTCAAGAATGGAGTTTGGAAAACGGATGAGCTGTGATAACAATTTGGATATAGTCCTTTTCTATTTTGTTCGTCTATTGTTTTATGTATTTTTTAATAAAGGATTTTTAACTTTAAGGAAGTAGGATCTTGTTTATAGCTTGGAGGTGTGTACACTATGACTTTTTTGATCGGCTATGACTTTATATCAATGAAAATGGAGAATACCTTCTAGCTGAGCTAGCCTTTTTGGATGTAGATGGTTTTTAAACATTGGAACCCGGATGATTCATCGGATCTGAAGAAGGCTTTGATAGCTGAAAGCACCTGTCCATCCATTCTCTACAAAGGGTTATTTTTTGTGCTTTTCCTTGCATTTTTGCACTTGCAAACAGCGTATTTATTGTGAAGACTTCATTTTGGTTTTAGTGACTTTACTGTGGTGTAACACTCTTCTGCATTCTTCTGAGTTTATACAACTACACAGGCACTCCTGGGGAAGGCTGGCACAGGTTCTCCAGCTGTGCCCCCTTTTCCCAGACTGTACAGTAGTACCCTGCCACCACCCACTAATAATTATCAGCTACTCAAAGGCCCTTAAAGGGGTGTCCAATTATTACTGTTCAATATTATTATCCAATTGGTAGTATGACTAAACTGTCAAGTCTTATTAGAGTGATTTGGTACAGGATCCTTGTATATATGCAATGTACTCTTAGAGCTTAGCTTACCTGTACGCAAAACAGCCACAGTTGAAAGGTTTTAAAATATTTAATAATAAATAATAAAAACACAAGACAATACCTGCTACTACACAGTGCTAGTCAAGAGTTCAGAGATTACAGAGAAATAATTAAAATAATTCAGTAGTACAGTTCTGACATCACAGAAAAACACTTAGTCTAACCTTTCTACTTCCTAGCTATTTCTAAAAGAAAACACAAGTCTAAGATAACTTACTTATAGAGCAAGACAGTGCTGTGAGTTGGATGGTCAGCACAAAAATTCTTAATCCTCTCTGGTTCTCTCTGTTTAAATTGAAATTGCAGTTCTGATTTATATTACATCATTCTTCACAGTTTCCTAGGGTTCCCATGCTACACATTACATTATTCTTCACACTTCCCTGGGTACCCAGGCTAACATGAACTGCATTTACATTGTTAACATCTCCTTTTGTTATCTTGTACCTAGTCAGAAGCAGAGCAATAAAAATACATTTGCATGTTTAAATCTAGCAATTTAACTCTTGGTTAAAACAATAGAAATAATTTCTTCATCTAGACTTTTTGGCACCATTGTCTTCATCAAAGGGTCACCACATGCTTCACTTTAGTCAGTAGAGTGCACTGTTGTCCCATTTATTTCCAGTTCCACATGTAACAGTATTTCTTTACATTTAAGACAACAAGCCTGTAGTTTACATTCATATTTACAAATGACAGAATTATCTGCAAAATTCTATCTGGCTAGGCTGGCAGCCTTCATCTATCTTAACCCACTCTTCACACTAACAAAATTCTCTTCTGAATTAGGAAAATCTCATGTTATCTGTCCCCAGCAGGAAGAAATGCTTTTGGTAAGGGCACTATACTTAGCCAGTTAGTGTATAGTCTTACTGCTTTACCCTCACCAAAATGAATGGTTATGATTATAACAAATGGTTTGGTTCACCTTTTACTCAGTTTTCTACTACCTGAACATATAAATTCACCAACATTACCATTCCTTGCCAGGTGCCACTCTTTCACAACTTCAAGTAATTGATTCTGGCCCATACCTCTCAATCTCTTAGCTCATGAAATCTGGACAAAGCATGATAAAATGGGGGAACAAAGGCCCACAATAGGGAAACATTTTAAATATTGCTGATATAGACTTAAAATACATGCCAATATTTAGTGACTTTAATCCTTAGATCATCCAGTGATTTGTCAAAAAAACAGTTTTTATGAGGAACAATCCAAAAATATGAGGCAAAAATCTGGATATTCTGCAAAAATCTGTACAGTTGAGAGGTATGTTCTGGCCTAAAACCTTTTCTTTGCATATCCCTTGCAATAAATTTCAGTGTACTGCGAATACTTTTTCTATAATGTGTCAAACACTTTCAGATAACTCCCTCTCAATCCAAAAATCTCATTCCTCTTATTTTCTATTCAGCTGTAAATTAAAAAAAACACCTTAAAGTAAAAATCAAATGTTCTTTCTCTTTGTATAATGGAAATGCTTAACTCCCTTTCCAGTACCTCATGACATCATAAATCCTTCCATTACATGTTAATCATATTTCTCTTTTCAGCTTGCAACTAATATGCAAATTATGTGTCCTAACTGTTTATGTGGCACTGTTTTACTTGCTTATGTAGCCATTTGTATTAAAAATTTTATTTAAAAAAAAACTATTCGATGGTGTTGATTTTGTTTGCATTCCACTGTCTTAATTGTACTTTAGTTATTTATCATGTTTGTTTATTTTTGTTAGTGGTGTGAATCCTTGGCAAGCATGTAGGTATTCCAGGTAGCGTCATGCTCTAACTCTGTCAATGCATTTAAATAAATAATTAAATGAATACTTGGTTAAATTAACCAATGGTATTTTCCATAATGCACAAAATGCAAATAATTGTCTAAGTAAAGTAATGCATATTAATGATGTTGACATTACTAGTATTAATTAGTGTTAATAACTGTATGTCTGCTTACCTTACACACATCTGAGAAGAGATCTTAGTAAGCTGTCAGACGTATTGGAAAATTAGTCAGTATTATCTTAAGTAAGTGTAGAACCTATGAAGAAACAAAGTTGTTCAATATTAATGATTAAATGTAACACTGCATATTGTTTATTCTATGGAGCTTTTCTGCCTGGGCCTCCATTGAAAACGGACACTAACTCAGTCATACTTTCCCGATCAACAAATGTCAAACAAATAAATAAATAAAAATAACTTCAACTGTATTTGCTATACTTAGTTTTACATACAATGCTTATATAAGTGTTAACATTTAAAATATTTATCAACCCCAGTTTAGGCCATTTAATACTCCAACATAACCTTTGTCTAGTTTCTTGACAACTTTAAAACTGTTACTTTATAGACATTCTATAACTAGCAGTGCAATAAAGGCTTGCAAAATGTACATGGTTTTCATTATATAAAATGACAGAATAGAACATAGTATATCACCCCCCCATATACATAAGCAAAATTCTACAATTGATTTTGTTCTATCTACTCAAAACTTTTGGCTCTGTGACATAGGGGGATGAAGCCCTAGCTGTGGCTGAGATAACCTGCAACTGATTAGTGACCCAGGGACTAGAGAGCCCAACAGGGGAAGGTAGGACTCAGCTAGGCTTTCTGCTGTACTAACATCCAGTGGAGGTTGTGTGTCATAGTGAGTTTTACCAGAAGCATTTTGGCTGATGTCAGTGCATACACATCAAAGAGCACATTTTGCGGCCAGAGTTGGGTATGCACAATTTGGGGAGGGGTATATTCAGAAGACTGATATTGCCATCGGGCTCTTGAGATGTCATGGGTATTAGGGGTAATCAGAAAATCCTGAGGACTGTCCATATGATGCTTTTATAAGCTCTGTCATTGTCTGACGTGGAAGGAATGGGTTGGTCGGGTCATTGGAGGACTGATGGTTGACAGGCACCAGGAAATAAATAGCATAAAACAAGTGCACAGTTTACACCAGTTAGATTGCTAGTTGAATGTTGTTGCAGAAAAAACTTTGCAAAGTTTTCTGTCAGCAAGCTGTACTGCTTAAGTACTTCTTTGCCAGTGGGTTACATTTTTGTAGCCCATTTGACTGGATATACGTCACAATGGTTCATATTTTACAGGTGAATTTAAAGACAGTGATTTCTGCTATTTGTTCAGTCTTGTACTGTATATTGTTTAATGTGATTCTTGTACATTTTAATATAGAACCCTAGTGTGTCATTGTAAAATGGCAATTTACCTAAATATATAGTAAAATAATTTTACACAAAACATATTGCAAACTAGTTGGTCAATATTCTATTCCCATAGTACATTTGTATGTGAGCCATCATTGTGAAAAGTGAAATAAAAGAAGGCCAGCTAAAGCAGCTGTCATTGCAAATCACCATCAAGTAGTTTTAGGGGTTGCAAGAAATGTATTAATATTTAACATGATTAAGGGTAAAAGGATCTTGTGTGAAGGATAGCTTTGAAAATTAATATAGATGGAATGAGACCTCTTTAGGTATTGTGACTATTGATTATGAGGGTTAAAGGAGGCTAGGATAGATCATATACAGAATGGAAGTGTGACCCATGCCATAGAATACCTACATCTAATTTCTATAGTGACTAACATTCTATAGTAGGAAAAGGCATGTGTTTTTTAAATAATGTCATGCCTATGCTAAGCTAGTCCAGATGGTATGGTTTCCAGCCAAATAAGATTCATCACAAACAATACAAAAATATAGTATATATTCTCATGAAGTATCTCAAGGATGCAACAACCTGACAACTAATATAAAAACACACAAATCTAGATCAAAGATCACTAGAGAACAAAACTTGTTCACAATCCATAGTGAACAAAATAACAATATAACTGCATTCAGAATGAAATTCAACATATTTTTCAAACAAATCCATCCTAAAGTACTGAAAAGCTGTACTAAAGAAGGTTAATAAGTGCAGGGCCTAATACGCTTGTAAAAGCACAGCTGCACAATTTAATATATACTGATATGTTTTACTAAAGCCTTTATTCCACATACGGCATCATGCTTACAGTTTAGACTGCACACAGGAAAGATACAGAGCTTCCAACAGCTTGCAAAAGTGAACACAGACTGGACAAAACTAACTTTGAAAGAAGGCAGATTTGGAGCTAGAAACAAAAATGGAATACTGGTTTAAGGAGAACCATTTTGTTTCTGTACTATACTCTACTTCCACTAAATATAGGAGCACAGTGTTACACATCTGCTATATTCAGGCTTTGCCAGAAAAATGATACATAGTATAGGTGCAGTATTTGAGGTATGAAAGTGGTGTGCTAACTAGCGCAATGCTACAATGTCAGAGTGCGAAGGCTGCCAGCCTAGCCAGATAGAATTGTGCAGATAATTCTGCTATTTGTAAATATAAATGTTGAACTACAGACTTGTTTTTTTAAATGAAAGAATATGCTGTGAAATGTTGAACTTAAAACAATGTAGCAACATTGCCCTCTGCTGTAAAGAAACCAAGTCAAGCATTTCTTGTATGTCCTTTGAGGTTCAAATTATTTCATGACTGTCTTTAATGTTTACAATTCAGCTCCAGTCGGCCTAGATGAAGGCATCCTGCCTGTTGTTTTAACTTAAGGAATAATTACTAAAGTTTACACGTGGAATGTCTTTTATTGATGTAGTTTCCTGCAGCTGCAAGATAACAAAAGAATGTAGTATCTGTCAGCCTGGGAACCCTAGGAAAGTGTAAAAACTATGTAATGGGAATCAGGACAATTTAAACAGAGAGAATCAGAAGGCATTACAAATTTTTGTCTTGACCATCCAACTCATCAGCACTCTGCCTGTTGTCTTGTGTAAGTTATCTTAGACTTGTGTTTTCTTTTAGAGATAGCTAGAAACTAGAAAGATTAGACTAAGCATTTTTTGTGATGTCAGAACTGTACTACTGGTTTATTTTAAGTATTTCTCTGTGATCTCTGAACTCTTGACTAGCTCTGTGTAGTAGAAAGTATTGTCTTGTGGTTTTAATTATTTATTATTAAATATTTTAAAACCTTTTAACTGTGGCTGGTTTGTGTAGAGATAAGTTAAGCTCTAGAGTACATTGCATATTTATATAATTTACTGTCCAAGTCACTCCAAATAAGCCTTGAATGATTAGTCACACTTACCAATTGGATAATAATAATACTGCACAGTAATAATTGGACACCCTTTTAAGGGCATTTGAGTAGCTGATAATTATTAGTGGGTGGTGGCAGGGTACTACCGTATAGTCTGAGCAAAGGGTCACAGCTGGAGAACATGTGCCAGCCTTCCCCAGGAGTGTCTGTGTGGTTGTATAAACTCTTCTCAAAGTGTGTGTGTGTGTGTGTGTGTGTGTGTGTGTGTGTGTGTGTGTGTGTGTGTGTGTGTGTGTGTGTGTGTGTCAGCTACTTGGGCAGAGATACAAAGCACTGGTTGGACAGAGAGGGTGCTAGAGGTTTTAGCTTGCCCACTAGGCTGAGATCTGGACCCTATAGCTGTGCCAGTGGGGAGTCTTATTGGGGACCTGGAGAACAAGGGAGCGACCAGCCCCAGACTGACTGTGATCTCTGTGTGCTCTTATGGGGAATTGCACTTTACTGTGTGTATTTGTTATCCTTTCCTCATATATGTGACGCCCTCTCTGGTGTTAGTGGTGAGGACTGAGGCTCCTTGATTGCTGGGCCAGGGCACGGGCATCACACAGAGTTTAAACAAACTCAAAAACCTCATATGAGATTGTTATAGATTCTACATCATTCAACAGGTTTGTAATTACCATTGCCTTATGAGGACTGTGTGTATTTTAAACATATGTAGACAACTAGCTTGTTGTATCCCAGAATGCAGTTTCTTCCATAAACCTACCACCCTGATGCAAAATATTTTTTATCGAGTTTTGTTATATTAATTTCAGTAAGATAGCAATTATTCCTAATTTAGTAGGAAGGTGAGGTCAATTTCACAACACAGGTAGCTTGCTGATTCAACCTTAAAATTTTAAATGCTATGATTAAATCCCCATTTTGCAATCTGAAGTTTACAGAGTGTAACCTAGGGTTAGCTACCCTTTCCAGAAATGACAACTCTGGGCTGAGCAGAAAGACATGATACACTTGGCTTGACCTGTTCCTGGCATACCTTTATTCAGAATGTACTTTTCAACACTTGTAAAAACACCCCCACAAACAATCCCCCTGGCTTTATGACAATGTCCATAGTCACGGGCAAAACATTATTCTTTTCTGAAGTCATGGATTCACCCAGTATAGTGTCATACTCATTTCATCAGACGTAAAAAGTCTTTGTTTCATTTTGACAATCTGATTAAGGACATCTTCTCAAAATTCTGCCATTACTGAATTCAGCAGTATTGGACATAAGACAAGTCACCTATGTCACTCATTCATTATTCTTTCAAGTGTTTCTTTCAAGCGTTCATTTTTCATTAGGCCACCATTTTTATGTTTGCATTTATTAAGTCACTTGTTTCAAAAGCATATAGTTTCATTATGTCAGCCTGAAGCCAAGAAAAGAACTGAAGACTTGCAATTGCTCATATGTCAGTTAATATCACTGGTAATGAATGAAGTGACAATAATGTTTTGCATACTTTCTATTTCTCCTGCAAAGCACAAGGATTTGATAGATACATTTCAAGAATAAAAAAAAAAAAAAAAAATACAATCCTTTTGGAAATTTTAACTACCAGAACAGTGACAGGCTAAATTATTCAGCATTAAGTAGTTAAGCCTAAATGTTATTTGAGTCTCTTATCATTTAGAACTGAAGTCTAAAATCCAAATAGGAATGCCAATATCTTAAATTTTGTACAGACAAACATAAAAACTTTATGCTCCTGATCTATGATAAAATCAAACTCAGTCATAGATAAATCATCCTTCTTAGCCTTATCACCTGAAGGTTTGACACAATGAATGACATTCATGTGAAAACAGACTGGGGTGCCATCCTCAGTGAGCCTTCTAAGTCTGTTCAGGATACTGTCAGTGACTTCACTGATATAATTAACTCCTGCATCCATGGACTCAAACATGTAAGACCAATTATGCAGGTAATTTTAACAAAAAAATAATTCAGCATAATCACAGACTTAATAAGATACAAGTCAGAAAAACAAGTAGGTTTCCAAAATATCCCTAGTCATAAAAACATGTCTAGATTATGTAAAGCAGAGAAACTGTTGTTTATTATTAGATCTTTCAGATATACTTATGAATTTACCTTGGTACCAAAGCTTGAAAGCAATAATAAAGTCTCTTAATTAAATCAGAAAGCTGAAAGAGAAAACTCCAAATGAAACAGATTTTCAGTGACTAATGAAATAATCACCCAACAACAGGGTAAAGCAAATATGCTTGTTAAAAATGTCTGTGCCAATTTTACAGTAAGCAAAGAAATATGTGAAAGTTCTACAGAGGCAAGGTGAGACCTCCATTATGCAACTACAGATATGATAGCTGCTAATGCAAGTAAAATTAAAAACTCAAGTTTTGTGAAGCCTGTGGGCTTCCTATATAGAATCAAGGAAGACCTACCTGCCCCTGTTAGTCATGTTCAATGAAATCCTATCATATACACACATCCTGATCTGTGGTGATAGGCTGCAGTGGCATCAGTTCACAAAAGGGAGGCGTCATATCAGACCTATACAGTTTTAGGTCCATCACATGGACAGTATTCTGTGGAAAGTCATGGAAACAATCATAACAGAGTAATAAATATTAGCCAAAATAACACAGGGGACCTTCTTCTGTTAGATACGAAGCAGTATGGGTTTATTAATGGGAGATTGTTGTGGCATTCTTTAAACAGTTAAAAGCAACACAAAATGAAGGGCAAAATTTGCACATTGCCTACCTTTGCCTTGCTAAGACTTCTGATAAGCTTGTACAGACATGAAAAAGTGACAAATTAAAAGCATTAGATGTCAGTCGAGCTGTGTAATTTAGCTGATAAAACACTGTTTAAGCAAGGGGATGCAACATTGCCTGGATGTAGGTGACACTGATGGTATCCCAGAGGGCCCTGTAGTGAGGCAACTTAATTATGCAGGGTTGACATAACGGTTAAAGCCTATACCTAAGAAATGAACAGGGTATGATTCTGACCTCTGCTTATTGACTAGGTTTGTAATAATCTGCAAACTGATACCCTAGTATTTAACTATAAAAGAATACATTTTATTATTGAAGGCTTAGCATAATAATTAAGGTGTTTACCTCACAGATACAAGCTGCAGGGTTTGATTCTGTCTCGTGGTTTCTGTCTAGGCTTTTAATAGTCTGCAGACTGATAACCTAATGTTTACCTATGAACCTATGAGCTTTTTTCTGGCGTGTTCTTCCTACATATAAAAGAAAGAAATGGGCTATGAGTAAGCAGATATACAAAATAGGTAACATAATCACTTCAGTAAAACATGCCAATATTTTCTAATATTGTCTACAAATATACACAGCTGTTATAGCAGTGATAACCTCACTTGTAATGTTAATCAATGCGGCATTATGAGACTTGGCAAAATAATTTTAATAATCATACCTTTAATGTTAGTAAATGTGGACTAATGAGACGGCACAGATTAAATAAATCATAGTTACAAAAAAGTCAAATCCTTAAAAATACAGTATCATGAAATAACTAGGGACAGTGACAGGCAACAATTTAAACTTTATCCAATATGTATCTGCCAAAATCAGAAAAGCATATTGTATAAACCCATCTAATTTTAAATGGTATGTGTAGTCACTCCCAGCAAATAATTCTGCCACTTTATCCATCACTGATTTGACCCATTATTAAATGCAGTTTTGTACTTTATAGCCTTTGAGCAAACTACTTGAAAGAACTTAAAGGGATACAATGACTTGTTGCTAGAAAATTCATAATTCTGGAAAATCTGTACTTTTTAGGAAGCCTCAAGAACTGTAATTATATGCAATTTCTAATAGATTGTAAAGGGATTAACTATTTAATGTCTATTAGTCAATGTCTGATTCTCTTTAAAATCTATGCGTGGACTACACTGCTAGTGGGCTAACACCATAGAGGCTCACAGGTGTATATTAGGCTAATGACCACTGGGGCGTTTATAAGCCTAGCTATGCAATCCAAATGCATCCCACTAATTATCGTGCCTTAGAGTTTATTTTAATGGGTGTGTATGTTAGTTGGGCATAATTAAACATCTGCCTCTGTCCATCAAAGTCCCAGATGTCAGATCAGGGGTGAATTTCTGATTTCCCATCCACTGGTTCAGGTTGTACTTGAACAGTGTTATGGAAGGGTCCAGCTTTACAGGGATGGGAAGCCTATTCCAGAGAACAGGGATCCTCTGAGATACATACCCGTCCTTCCAACATGTCATATTTAAGTCACAAGCAAGTTTAAATCCTTAGGTCTAGTAGTTCTGATGCTGTTTGTTTTGTGGATATGTAAAAGGCCCATCAGACTAGGATCCAAGGATGCCTTGTATGACAGGCATAAATCACATCTTAGCAGTCTTTAGGACAAAGAGTATAGAGATAAGGCTTTGAGGTGATCTGTATAGGACACTGTGTCTGTGCCCTGCATTCTTTTATTCTTTTTGTGAAGAATCTCTGTGGACATTACACTTGCTTGCTGCACATGCCTGCTTAGGTACATATAGAAAGAAGTGTTATGCTCAGTGATGGGTCTGATGATGGTGTACAGTGGCACAAATATCTTTCCTGGACCTAGATGCCATGCCAGTAGTGTAGCTAGGGCAGGAAGAGAAGGGCAACTACCCTGGGTTTGTTGTTGGGAGGTGTGATCAGCCAATCCCAATCTCTAGGTATTGCATTTGTGGTCAAAATCTGAGCACTGTAGCACTCTGTGCATGGTTTAAACTGTAGCAACTGCATGCTACATAATAGCAAGCAGTTTGCTACAGTTTAAAAGTAAAAAAGACTAAAACCTGAGTGCTGTAGTCTTCTGTGTAGGCAGAGTATTCGTAGCAAACACTATGCTACAGTGTATAAGAAGGACATTTTTTAACTAAAACATGAGGACTGTAGTGCTCGTTGCAGGCAGGGTATAAACTGTAGCAACTGCTTGCTAAATTTGTCAAGCATTTTTCTACAGTTTATAAGAAGATTTTTTTTATTTAAAACCTAAGCAAAATAGGGCTCTGAGCAGGCAATGTATATCTTGTAACAACTGTTATAACCTACCTGCACAGAGCACTAGAGTGATCATGTTTTAGTTAAAAGAAAAAAAGGGAGATTTTTTTACACTTTTAAACTGTAGAAGCAGTTACTACATCTTAGATCACACAGAGTACTACATCGCTTAGGTTTGAATAAGGCTGGAGGGAGAGGGGGTGTGTTGTGCTTCTGGAAACCTAGCTGAAGGAATGTCCATTGTTTTTTTGTGTGTGTGTGTGTGTGTGTGTGTGTGTGTGTGTGTGTGTGTGTGTGTGTGTGTGTGTGTGTGTGTGTGTCTGTGTCTGTGTTTGCTCTTCAATGAAAGAATTTGGGAGGGTGTAGAGGCAAGCTGATGATTGCATTCTAAGATGTATTTTTCTACTGTCTACCTCCTATACTATCCTGTCACCCAATCACACCCCATTAGCTCCCTTTTGTAGAAAATTACATCTAGCTGTATCAGGCATTCTTACCTGTTAGCTCTTCATACCTTATAGGCACTGTCATAAGTAATTTACAAATTCTATTATTTTAAGCTCGAAGCATATATTGTACAATTTGTATAATTTTCACCGTGTATTACATCTTATAAGAACTGTCTTCTGATACATTATGCAATTATTATCTGTAATAGCATCTATGTTACTGTCATCTGTATGCATTATTTTATTATTCATGGAGCTTTTCTCCTTAGGTTCCATGGAAAAACAAAACCTCGTCTTGAACAGAGTGCCAGCCCATTTCAAGATGCACACAGATGCGCACACACACACACACACACACACACACACACACACACACACACACACACACACACACACTTTCCTTCCTCCATTCGCTCAAACATGGTACACACACATATGGGCATTTTGATTGTTTTTTTATATGGTGGAAGTCATGTTTGTTGTTCTATTAATCATGTGAATGCATTTTGCATATTTAAATATGATACTTCAATGTAGATGCTTAGGTGGCCATGGTGGTGCAGCGGTTAGTGTTGTTGCCTCACAGCAAGAGGTTCTCCGGTTCGATTCTCGGCTGGGATGCTTTTTGTGCGGAGTCTGCATTTCCTCCCTGTGGTCGCGTGGGTTTCCTCCCAGTGCTCCAGTTTCCTCCCACATCCCAAAGACATGCAGTAGCTGGATTGGACACTCTAAAAATTGGCCCTAGGTGTGAGTGTGTGTGTGTGTTTGTGTGTGTGCCTTCTGTGGAAGGTTGGGCTGGCAACTCAACACTGTAAAGCTCCACTGCCAATCATGAGCGGACAGATGATCCGCTGTGGTGACCCTTAACAGGGAAAAGCCGAACGAAGAAGAAGAAGTTCTATGTAGATGCTTGATTCTCATGAAGTCCATTGCAGCTTTTATATTGGAGGACACAAGCACTTAATTTTGGTATTTGTTATTTTATTAAATTAGTTTCTGTGGGATCACAGTGAATATTTATTTCTAAGTTTAAAGAAGTGATATTATATTCCCTTTTTTTTTTTGGTTACTTTGTTTGACTTCTAAGGTAATGTGTGATCCACTTCTTTCTGAAAGCATTTTCTTAGAACTCATTGCTAGGAGAGCTAACACCAGATCTCAGAACTTACTACTGAAAATAAGTATTAATAACTGAAAAAGTGATTTATGGAATAGATCTGCTCTTTACAATCAGAAATCAGATATTAATCTTTCAGCAGTAATATTGACATATACATATATATATATATATATATATATATATATATATATATATATATATATATATATATATGGGTCTACTTCAAATCATCGATGTTGCAGAACATCGAATCTAACATGACCAGATCATCAAAGTTCTGCAACATCGAATGATCTGATTGGAGATCGCCATACAGCGTGGAATGGGAAATTCACCATTTTCCTCTCTGCAGTGCAGTCTCGGAGTTGGTATATTTAAGTAGCAAGGAGTGTGGGGGGTGCAAGGGGGCTTGCCTCCCTGCAAAAATGTAAAAGAAAACTTGTTTGCTAGTTAAATTTTTTTTATATAATTTTTTTGTGTTGCAGAACCTTGATGATCTGGTCTTCGCTTATGTTAGGTTCAATGTTCTGCAACTTCGATTATTTGAAGTAAAACAATATATATATATGTATGTATGTATATATGTACATGAGTCTATATTACATTTCCAAAAGTTCAAATCAGCAAAAATAAATCCATTGAGACAACAACACTGAAGTTGAATAAAACAAACGTTTACTTTCCCGATGTTTAAAATATCAAAGGAGCAGCTGTACATGTTTCACAGCGCTCTGAGCTTCTTAATGGAGATTACAGTACAGTAAGGATCGGGAAATGTACCCTTTTCTTCACTGTTTTGTGATCACTCAGTTGGTATGTATAATCAGGGGGTGTGGGGGCACAACACCCCCCACACATGGGGGGTGCAGAGGGGGCTTGCCCCCCTGTAAAAATGTAAGAGCTGCAGTTGATATTTCAATATTTTAAACTTCAGGAAAGTAAACATTTGGTTCATGCAATTTCACTGTTGTTGTCTCACTGGATTGATTTTCACTGATTTGAAATTTTGGTAAAGTAACATAGACCCATATATATATATATATATATATATATATATATATATATATATATATATCAGCCACTGGAGATGCACAAGCTGGTGCATTTCTTTGTGCTGGTCCCAAGCCCTGATAAACGGGGAGGGTTATGTCAGGAAGGGCATCCAGTGTAAAACATTTGCCAAA